>NC_061499.1:20874156-21174156 GCF_022539355.2 Hippoglossus stenolepis | reverse complement strand
TAGAAAAAAACTAGCACAGTTGACAAATAATGATCTACTTGAAATACTCCAGGCACTCAGTGTTTCCACAGTACTGAAATAGCTGTTCTTAAAGTTTATTATGACCTTTTATTTGCTGAAAATCATCAAGTTCAAGTCTTGAATATCTAACAGCTGTTTCTCTATGTTGATGATAAATTTCATGCCAATGCCAATATTTTGTGTCCCTCAGGGTTCAATTATGAGCCACATTTTATTTTCCCTCTCACTAACCCTCTGACATCATCCATAACATTAATGGCCAGCTTCACTGTTACGCTGATGACACACAGCTCTACCTGTACCAGTCCTTGAGGAAATAAAAAAAACTGGATGTCAGACATTCTCCAACAAAGCCATACAAAAAATCTGAGATCATTGTAGTTGGTGGCTCTGCACTAATAAACTCAAATCATATCAGGGTGAGCCAGCAAATTATGCCAAGTCCTTAGCCAAAGACCTTGTTGTAATTTTTAATCAAGACTATGTTTTGAACCTTAGGTAATGAAAGTTTTTTAGTCATGAAAAAGAAAACTCCATACTTTTATTTCCTCCTCCTGGCTAAGTCAGAAATCAATCAGTTGTTTCAAAATGCTAATGCTCAGTCCTACTCAGTCTAAAACCATGTTTATATCAGCCCTGTTCGAGCATCCTAAGGGTGGCTGTGGCTTAGGACGTAGGTTGTTAGGTCGTCCACGATCAAGAATGTCAGCGTTTTGATCACAGTCTCCTTCATTCCTCGTGCCGAAGTGTCCCTGAGCAAGATACTGAACCCCAAATTGCCCCTGAAGGCTGTGCCGGCAGTGTATAAGTGATGCTTGATAGAGAAAGTGCTGCACATAGAGGCACTGTATGATAGGTGTATGTGTATACACCTATCTGTATTTCTGAACCTTTATCCCCCTCTGAACCAGGATGCAGTCTAAGATCCTTGTGGAGTGTGTTGCTAGAGTCTGGGACAACTTTCAAGAGATCAGACTCAGAGTCTGCTAGTTCCCATTTTATTTTATTTTATTTACCTTCTTAAAACACACCTGTGTGTGGGGTTTGTTTAAATTTTATTTCACTTACTCAGATCTGTTTGTTTTGCATTGACTGAATTGAAAAGTGATATGCAAATAAAGTATGATATTTACCTCAGCTACCACAAAGTTTGAGGTTTGAAAACTCCGTAAAGGAGTATTTTCCACACAAAAACAGCCCAGATAAAATTTTTATGTCCGGCCTCATCTGCCACAAGTGGCATAAGGGGGAGACGGCAAGTCTGTGAGTAATTTCTGACAGAGTTTGTGGCGTATTGTCAATCAATGGTATACAGTGTATTTGACTTTCATCGTTCTGCAGTCTCACTGTACTGTCTGCAAATATGACAGACCAGCCTGGTTCAAATTTAGAGAGCGATTCCTGACAGCTGAAACCATAGACCTCCTCAGTTGTGTTACTATAGCCTCAGTGTGTATGAAAATGTTTAGAACGTATGATATACCTCAAGGTAGCATCACAATCCGCTCACCTGTCTTGGTAGATGGCAATGCTGAAGCGTAACTAGTGACACAGCACACACATTGGGATTTGTAGAGGCTTCAGGTTACCCCTCTGATGTGTAAATTGAGGAGAGCAAGCAAGATACATCATATCATCACAAACAACATGGCATCCAATTCGTTCTCTGTAAAATCTGTTTCAATCCTGTCGAACAAATCTTTCACTGTTTTACTTTATTAGGTAAATTTGGGCAATGCGCTAATTTTCTTACCTCAATCCTAATTTATTTTTTCTATTTCATGTGTTCAGACAAATTTGACATCTGCTATTAAGATTTCAGAAATGATGAATTGGTTCTGGCACAGTGTCAAGACAACAAAAATATATTATTCCCCATAGAAAGATTAATGTGATCATCATTTTACCACTGGCCTGCTGTCGTCTAAAACCATATGAATAGTTGAACTGTTGTATCACGATACTCAGCCTGCTGTATGTAAGGTTGGTGAATATCAGCTGCACTTGGGTTTGCTTTCAGTTAACATTTTAATGAACAGAATAATTCATTTGTGGAGTAGGTCTTAAAAACTTGCACTGTAGTAATACATAAAGCCAAAGGCATCTTAAAAACGTATAAAAACTGCAGGGATGTATGTTTTCACGGGCTCAGAAATCCAAATCTCAAAACCCAATGAAATGATCACTCACTGCACACTACTGTGAGGGCTTTCTCCTGCTGCTGAAAACCATACATCGGGGACTGGGAATAATATCAGATTAGAGGTTAGAATACCCTTTTCCTGCATGTTCTGTTTGTAAAAGTGTTTTGAACTCATATTAAAGGATGTTCCTGACAATACTGCATGGATTTAAGCTTCGTATCAACTATGTCTACTGAACTGAAGAGCAAAGGTAAGATTCAGTTGAAAGGAGGAATCCCTGACTCATTGTTTCACCTTTGATTTTCTGAAAGAACATGAAATAACATTGGAGGAAAAAATGAAGGAAGAAAAGAACATTACTTTATGAAGTATTAAGGAATAATAATCCTTATATCCAGAAGAATACACAATATATTATGCTTTAAATATTATACTATGGGGACACTATTCATTGGGGCAAAGACGGCACATTTATCTGCCAAGATATTCCTGTTAAAGGTTCCCATGAGTTGTATTTAAAGAAACATTTATTGTCTTGCTTTAAAATGTCCTTGAGCTGCAGACTGGTGAGACGGACCAGATTTAAGTGCATCAACAAATTCGAACCTAAAAAGAAGCTCTCGGCAAAGTAAGACCTACAGAGATGAAACTGATTCCACCTCACCTGGGAAGAATGGCCAGACTGGATTGACACACCAAAGCCGTCCCCTATCATCCTGCTGCATGTTTATTGTACTTTACTGGTAGTGATCAAGAAGAAGAAGTGCAATATACAACACTCTGTTACGGCTTGTTTCAGGACTGGACCCAGAATGCAGACACAGACAAGGTTGTATAAATAGAAGGGTTTTATTGTAACAGGTTCTTTTTGAGCAGGAGCAGGCAGATTACTGGGGACCACACAGCTGGATGTGGGAGATGGCGTGGGCATAATGGCTTGCGAACCGGCTGGTGTGGGTGTGGCTGGTTGATGAGTAGGCAAGGTGGTACAAGTTGAGTCGTAGGAGAGAACAGGCTGGAGACTGGATGCTGGGCACAAAGAAATGCAGGTCAACATAGGCCCAAGGTAACTTAAACTAGATACTAGTCAAGTAGGGATTGACATATTTACGCAAAAAAAATAAAATTAGACAATACCAAGTGGAAGTGATATCTCTCCTTGCATCTGATCTCAGAAGAGTCTTCTGTCCCAAAAGGGATCTGATGCCAGGTAATTGTCTCTGGAAGCTGCTTGACGACCAGGATGTGATCGTGTCCCATTGTCTCAAGCAGTGTGGGGACTTCTTTGCTTTGAGGATAAAACCAGAGACCCCTGATAGGTGACTATCTATAGTTAGCTATAGACAAGTGTGCTTCGCAAGCTGCCCTTTAACTTGTGAGCCTGAGATTAGTTTTGGTATTACACACATTATTACACACATGCACAGATATGTGTAGAATCTGTACCCACAAATTAGAAAACCACGTCATTCTTTTCCTGAGCATGAAGAGGAAGCAGAAGAAGGTAAACAAGTGAAATACACTGTGATTTATCATCTAATTTTGCACTACTGTCGCACACTTGTCTGCCTCACTGAGAGACACCTCTTAGTAACGCTGCTCTTCTCTTTCCACTGCGCGTGGTGTTAAAGTCACCACACACCACTGGATAACACATCCATAATTCATATGCAGCATTTTTTGGTCTTTGTTTCTACAAAGGTTATGACATTTTGATTGATTTATTGGTATTCCCCTCGTATAATTGACAGGACTTGACTGAGGCTCAATATGTGAGTTAAGAAAAACAAAGAGCGATACCCTCAGGTGGTTTTGAAGTAACAAATATGTGTACAATTCTCTTGTGCAAATTTTAGAATACCACAAGGGTTGTTACAATAATTGGGACGTGGCCGAAAGAATCACAAGAAGGTCCTGTGCCATTACCCTTGAGAGTGAGAGCCAACCAGTTTTCTGCAGGGAAAAAGGAGGACGGATGTTGATCATGAAAACAAAGCATTTATAGAGGTTGTTTGGGCCAATCATCATGTTAGTTCACAGAAAAATGACAATTCACTCATAATTTACTCTCCACTATGGCGATGGAGGAGTGGGTGAAGACTAAATGTCCTCTGATATCTTCCTACGATGAGCATTCATGGACCCTCGGACACACCATCGTGTGGCTAAGTCCGCTAGCAATGCCACTTCCATTGACCCTTAGGCTTAAAACATGGTGTTTGGAGTTGAATATGAATGTCGGGGCTTGCGGACACTTGGATGACACCACACGAGCAGTATGAAGGCATGTTGTGTTTTTTCTGTTGTTATATTACGTCTGAAGATAAGGACACCATTGACTTCAATTGTATTGGATTCTGCTGCAACAAAGTTTACCCCTGAAACCCCGAGAGTGTTTTGTGGACTCAAACACTTCAGCCACCCTCCATCGGCATAGTGGTGAGTAGATAATGAGTGAACTTAAATTTTTCGGTCAACTATCCCTTTAAAGCTTTAAACATGAAAATTGACAGAGCAACCAAATTTTTTTGGATGATATGCCATGTGTCGTGTTTCATCTTGAGCTGGCCGAGACACAGCACAAGTACCCTTCTTTCCAAAACCCAAAGTAGAAACAGAAAACAGCTTATTAGTTGATACATTTTTTACTTATTAAGAGCTTTCTAATAAACGAGCTTTCTAATAAATGAGAGCGAAATAACAATAGCTAAACTTCCTGACCGACATGAACAGGAGAAAACATGGAGAAAAAAATGGCAGTCCACCCATACACTCAGAAACAACAAAGCCACAAGCATCAGCTACAATGACACTAAACGATGTGGCTGGTTGGGGCACGAGGAAGATGAGTTTCGCCCTCTGCAGCTCGACTGCCCCATCTCGGCTCCTTATATTTGAAAAGACATGAGCCAATCAGCAGCAGGATCTGATGTTTTCCTCCGATGACCTCCTCGTCCTGGCACACACCTATTTACATATAAACCCACTTATTGACACGTCAGGCCTACTTTCATGCCATGGGAAGAACCTACACAACCAGATTCGACCACAGTCCAAACATCACCTTTCTGAAGAATTAAATAGAATCGATAAAATCCCTGATATTGGTTAATTAATATGAATGTTGGGCAGATCTAGACAAGGCATCAGCAATAACATTTTCAGGACTTTTCTTGTACATGATCTGCAGAAGGAGAGACCAGCGCATGAGCCGTTGATTGGAACTACATATCTCGGAGAGAAACGCTAAAGAGTTATAATCAGACATGAATCGATTGTGAACTTCACACAATGTACCCTTTAGATTTTTCTCTTTACCTTTCTGCTATAGTTAAGCTGGTATATATCAAACATTTTAGAAAGAAGCAGATGGGATGATCGGTGCCCTGTTAACTGCACCCACTGGCATCTATACCTCCAGTTTGAAGGAGCACACAAAGTTGGGTGCGAGGGAATCAATTGTGACTTCTCTGTGCCTCTATACCATTTCAGGGAGTGTCACTGTAAGATAAACCCCAGGGCTGATAAACCCGACCAGCTCATCAGGTGGTGTGGGAGTTAGAGAGGGGAATCCCTCATCTGGAGAAGGAGGCAAGGTAGTAGGGGTAGGGTAGGACAGTGCTGGTTTTAAATAATGAATCTGATGACTCCTGAAGAGACTCCACGAGAAGCAGCCTCCCAGTAAGAATCCAAGGCGGTCAATGGTTGCATCTTCATTGAGATGAGTTGCACAGCGAGAGAGGAGGTTTGCTAAAGCATTGATCTGAGTAATGCAGGGTACATGCATTCCTCATGCCTGAGCACTCTTTACCATTGCAGACTCAACTCAAACAACTCTTGAATTGCGTTCCATTTATCTATCTCCACTTGGATAATCACTTGGTCATTTTTCCCACATTGAAATGAAGATCCTGCACAATCCCCCCCCCCCTCCTCTTCTGAATCCACTTTTCTGTTTTTGAGTTGTTATTTCAGTGGTTGATTAGAAAACAGCCGGGGTTTGTGTTGACAGATTGTGCTGTGAGCATCAGGGTTGTATCCTTCGGAAACATTCTTCTGACAGTAGAAGTGTACTTGCCCAGCCATGGAAGTTAAAATCATACCCCCGCTGACAACCTGAGCCTGGTGATTAGAGAGGAAATTGGACGGCAGAGTGGTCACTCTCAATCTGTAAACCCCTTTTTTGACGCAGCCAGTGAGTGTTTTATAATTTCTACTTCGGATTCACTTCCGTCTCTGTTTTGCTCTTGTTTTTTTCTCATGTTTTTCCTTAAACCGGTTTCTTCTCTCTTAGTTGTGGGTGGGTGTGGCTGAGGGGGTAGAGCAGCCATCCTCCAACCAGTAAGTCGGTGGTTTGAGCCCAGTCTTTCCTATCTGCATGGCAAAGTGTCCTTGGGCAAAATAGTGAACCCCACATTGCCCCTCATAGAAAAAAGTGATGCCCATAGATGCACTGTATAAATGTGTGTGTGAATGGGTGAATGGTAAAACAATTGTACTGTAAAGCGCTTTGAGTGGTCAACGAGACCAGAGAAGTGCTATATAAATACAGGCCATATACCATTGGTTGGATTTTTTTGAATGTTTGTTTCCTATCTCTCTTTAGAGTGGGCCTATTCAAAACCTTCCCACTCTTTTATACACTGCGATATACTCCAGCTCCACCGACATAGTGTGAGACAGCTGCTGGATATGGGAAGACGAGATTAACTAAATACTTTCTTTTAGATTTTGACATCCCATGATATGATTCTGTTAAATATGTATTTTAAATTAATTAATTTGGGCAATTAATGCCGTTTTAAATTGACATGGACCCATTTAGATGGTCGAACTAGTATATGGCTTCCTACAGGAACTCATCAAGTTGTGTTAAACTACTCAACTATTATTCCATACCTGATCTATGTCTTTGAAAAACCTGTTCTATAAAACCGTACCAATACCGATTCAGGTTTCATGTAAACTGTATTAGGGGGAGGGGTGCCGGAGAGAATCCCAGCTGACATTGGGCAAGAGGCTCTTCACACCCTGGAAAGGTCACCAGCTTATTGCAGACATATGAGACCACCCCTCACACCCACAGGTAATTTAGTGTCCAATCAACCCAAACTGGGAGGAAACCGAAGCTCCTCAAGAAAATTCACACAAGAGAGAAAGGCCTGATGACCTTCAACTTTGAAACCAGAACCTTCTTTTTTTGAAACGACAGTTCTAACTAGGGCACCACGGGGCCCCCCCACAAATATAACTCTATATTGATTTGTAACCATGACCGTAACTATGTAATACTCAGAACAAAGTGACAGAAATATGAACTTAAGCTACATCGGCTAAAGTATAAAAACTAAGTGAAATAAATAAATAAAGGCGACACTCATTAGCAGACACGAGATCATATCATCCCTCTTTTGATGCACTAATAAGTTCTCATAAGCCAGAGTGCATCATTTTAATCACCATAGCCTCCACAGGCTCTGTCCACGAGCAAGTGCAGGGACTCAGTATGTGCCGTACACCCACATGCTGATCCAATCACTCTCTCATTCACAGCCAAGATTAGACAAGGAGGTTGTACTAAGAGAACCATTCGCAAAGATGTGTATTCAGGAAACATGGCAAAGGAAAAAACATGCTTAGACTTACGTGTTGTTTTTCACCAACTTTGTTCATTTCCTTAGCTGGGAAATGGAATCTATTAAATCAGAGGGGAGACTGAAGAGTTGAAGTGAAGGGAACAAGCTATACGTGACAGCTACATGTGACTGTGGAAGTGTCAGGCCCTAGTTAATCTGCGTTACATCGGTGTGAGCCCTTAGATACAGGCAGATGATGAAACTGATTCCATGCAGACGCTGACAGCTCCTGTATGAGGACAGGGTACATTTTAACCCAAATCCAGATTATCTGCTTTCTGTATTATCTTTCTCTGTCTCTGCATCTCCTTGTGCTTCCACCAGTCTAATATGATCCTGTGACATTAAAGTCCTGTGGGCAGGGAAGGTGATTCTTATTTTTTGCTCCACTCCCACATGTGCTTCAAAAGCAAAGGATAAAGTCATATACTGACTAAACATGTGCTGTGCAAAATATCGGTACTTACTGTAGGTTCTTAGTCATCAGGGAGGGGTTTCCCTCCCAAATTCACTCTGCAGCATGACAGACACTAAAAACAGCTGCGGTCATGAAGAACTGTCTTCAGTGACAAGAACAACAGGGAGAAGGAACATCTTACCCTGCGTGTGTTGTGTTACACCAGGAATCCCCTAATGCCATTCAGCCAGTTTACATTTTCTGTTTAGCATGCATTGCCCCGCCAAGGTTGTTCTTGCCTGTTGTACTAAAAGCTCAGCTCGGCTCTGAAGATTGCACTTAAACGCTGCACCTTGCACACTGTAACAACATCATCTTTACTCAAAGGTCCATAAATAGATCTTTTCAGAGAAGATACTTTTTATTGACTGTGAGAGTAATGACACACCTGTTATCCTATGTATGTATATACATGCATATTAATAATAAAGCAAAAATGAATATAAACTCCAAAGCTTCTGTTCAGTTTTATTTAAATACAGTTGAATGCACAAGTTTGGCCCACCCCTGGGCAAATGACATACTTTGTTGATTTGATTTTTGAAGTGAAAATAAGTAAATAAAACCCCCGCAGCGAACATACACTGTAAATTAAATATGGACCCTTTTCCAGCGTTAATAATCGACACCAGCACACATAATCTAAACTATAAAACATGCAGATACAGCCAGTGTCATGGAATATTAGGGTTTTCCAGCCAGAAGGGACGAAAAATAATTAACTGACTCCAAATCCTGAAATGTGACATCTGCTTAGTAGAAGAAACCCATCTGATTAGAATAGAAACCCTGAATGGATTGGCCAAATATACCATGATCCTTTAAATAAAAATAAAAAAAAAGATAAACATGGAATCTATAGGCAAATGCATGGTAATAATAGCGAACATCCATGACATTAAAGCATATACTTTCCCTTGTCCCATACATTATTGCTAGAAATTCCACAGTTCAAACTGGTCCTAGATCAAATTACTGGCAGATCTTTGCTATCACCCTCTTTTAAAACCTCTCACCTCATCCACAATACTGAAGAGCTATCTGTCAGATTACGGACTGGGTGATATATGGCAGACACAAAATCATGCCACTGGAGAGTAGTCATCTTATTCATCACACCATAAGTCATACTTCTGGATTGATTACTTTCAGATCGACAATTCCATAATACATGAATCTGAAACAATGAAAGAATCTTGCAGTATTGCACTGACAGACCATGCCTCAGTAAGCAGAACTTGTATAACAGACAGCAACCTTGACCAACCTTAACAATGCTCTTCCTAAAAACATCAATTAGCCTGTGAACAAGACCTATCAGCAAGCTCATGTTTTTGTTCACTCTCACACGTGTGTCAACATCCATTCAGATCAATTCCCATCCACCCTGAAACTGAAAAGTAAATTTAAGAGGAAAAACAATTCCAATATCTATCAATTAAGAAGAAAATATAACTAAAGGAAAAAATACTGGATATATATTGATACAGAGACGGGACCAGCTTCATTCTGAAGACCTTCCAGAAGTCCGACTGAACGGCCTCTACACAAAAGAACGCAGCTTGAGGATTAATGAGTATTTTAGCACTTTGAATAGGTTGATAAGACATCAACAAATCCAAAAATCAACTTAAACCAACTTGAGAGAAAACATTGTTACATTTACTGACTCAGACATGAAAATCACACAAGATCAAACTGAGATTGAGGAAATGTTTGAAATTGTATGCAAATCTACACTCTCCTGTGAAAATATGGACAATAAGTTACTTTTTGAAGAGTGTTTCCCTTTCTACAACTGGGTTTTATGCAGCAATTATACCAGACATTAAAAATGAAAGCTCTAATTCTACACAATTATACAAAGCTGTCACGTAGACACTGGAATTTTATAAGGAGGTGTGATCGCTTCATTCGCTTGTATTTTCCGGAATGAATCAGGGATATATTTTTTTCATTTGCGTCACTCAACACGATTACTGCTCTGACCTCACTGCTTCTGAGACTCGATAAAGACCATGCACGTCGTTACAGCTACAGTCTTATCCGTGATCAATGTAGACCTAAGCATGAGCACAGTTTTTAATCAGAACACATGTATTAACATTATTCAAAAATGTATCCATCTTGACCGACTGACTTTATAAAAGGGAGACACTGTTCAGAAAACACATGGGGGCTGTTCCACCTGAAGAGCCACACTTTCAATTTAAAATTAGATGCACATTAGGTTAATGTCAGTTGGCCCCTTTTTCTTTGCTGCTCGACTTGGATCAAAATTATCCACCATTCGCCGACAACATCTGTAGCAACCAGTGATTGCAGATATCCAACCTTTTCATTTAAAACGAGGAACCAGGCAAGCATGTCCTCTGTATACTCCCTGTTTGTGCTTTTCAATTGAATCATTTGCAGTAACCATAAGACAAAACAGTAATATTACTGTTTTCCAAACAACATCAACAGAGCAAAGAATATATGTATATATAGATGACACAATTTAGTAGTTAACAAATCCTCAAGCATCACTTTGTGTGGTCCATGATCTGATAGCGAGCTTTCGCGAAATATCTGATTACTTCATTGACTGGTCAAAATCTGAAATCTATTTATATATTCTTTTACAAATTGAGAAACTGGGATCAAGAACTCTAAATTAACTTATTTCTTAAACTCCACACCTGTACTTACTCCCTGAATCCACCATACACAGCAAAGGGAGAAATGTTGCTGTCCCAATACAAGCATGATATTTAATAGACAAGAAAAGATTATTCCAGAAAAAACTAAAACAATATACCAATTTATTTGTTTTTTTAACCAACCACCTACAATGCATATGCCACTGGACAAATGGAACCAATAGGACAGGACACAGAGAAACAGCAGAGCTCCCATCTATTATTGAATGACTTGTCCTACAATTGCAATGAATCAATATTAACAACACTAATCAACAACTAATTTGTCCTTTTTTAAATCAACTATCAACACCAATCTCAAAACATGTCGACGCGCTAACAAACACATAGGTACATCTTTCCCCTCCTCATCCCTCCCCATGTTTTCACCCAGTTCAAATATCACACTCACATAGGTTGTCGATCCACAATAAAATAGAAAAACACTTAACATACCAAATGAATGTAAAATCCCACACCTACTACAGTCAGAAAAAACTCCATTAATATAATCTTTAACTCAAGCAACCACGTTTCCAAAATTAAAACTCATCATCCCAAATCGACAAAATCCTGTCCTCAAAAATACCACAATCTGTTACACCAACACAAGATATCGATCATATGGAAGAGAACTTAGAATATATCCTTTGATTCTACGATTCAAATTTCACATTTCCAGGCTCAAACTCTGCTGAATGGGATATGGTAAATCACACACCAAGTGCAGTGTGCCCAAGTAGCACGACTGATTATTTCTATCTTGCCCTCTGGCTTTGCACATGCATATAGTCCTATTGAATGATGGTCAATAAACAAATGAAGCTCAGCGTAAGTTAAGTCAGGAAGACTTCACCCCCATTAAATCAATCTCAAATCTCTCGCTCTCTCTATGCTTGTTGATCTGCTGATTGTGGGCATTTCTAAATGGCCAATCAGATTCTGCCACAGTCTCTTCACGCCAATCACTAGAACTCACTAAACCTAAAATCCCTTCTCCTCTCTTCCGCAGTCAGCTGTCATTCAGTGACACGCACAACCCACCTCCCCCCCCGATCTCCTCCGGTCTTCAGCAGAGTCATCATCACCTCATCTGGATCCTCAACCACCAGTGACTAGACCCCGGGGGGAATTCCTGTACTACGCTCTGCTTCAGCCCTGTCTAGTTCCGATGACATCACATAGAGGTCGACAACACCAAAGGACTATGACATTTAAATCACTTTATGTGTGCATGTAAATAAATGTGGTTAAATGTTAAATCTCTCCTGATTGTACTATAATTCATCATCCCTATGTCTTCCTCTTTATGCCTGAGTGGTGACCAGGCCACTATCACTATCTATAACCTTGTAAATAGCATGATTCCTAATTCATTAACCATTGCAAAAAATAAATCTCACTCCCAGGCCACACTGGCTTTGTGAGCAGCGCATACCGGCTGCACCACGGATCTGCCGCATGTCGCGGTTTTCTGTTGTTCACACTGGCAACGTGTGTACTGCGGCAGACCTCCAATGAGGATTCTGGTGTGAATACTGTATTTCCTCGAAATAAAAGTACAGCTATACGCAACCAAATATCAGGACTTTATGAAGCTGTGCATATTCTGGTCTGCAATAACAAGAAATACCTTGTTAAAACAAATGACAGATCAGCATATGAATAAGTCCTTAAAAAGAAATATCAGTCACTTGTGCATAACAGTTCACAATTGTATTTATATTGTTAAATAACTTATTATTTATCATCGAACCTGAATAGAAATTGGGGACCTATATGTTGTTTGGGATATAATGTGAGGAGCCGATTACAGGTCGTGATGCAGACTCTCCATCCTCCTCCTCAGTGGCTCTCACTGCTCCTTTATGCACATCTCTGTCTGGGGCTTGGGGCAACTTAAGGCTTATTTTAGGCACGCAGTAAAGACCTCATTCCATCTGTTTAATTACAGTGGAGATTATCAGATTATCTTTGCATTACCGGCGCCTGTCGCTCCCTATCACATGGGCAACCCAGAGGGAAGGCCGCTCAACCGTCGGAGAATCAACAACTCACTACAGAACTGGATGTGACTCCTCACATGCAGAAATACACTCTACCTCAACAAGTATATTTTAGATTATCTTCTATATTGTTGATTTTTCTACAGCACTTCAGCATATATGTAAACACATTAATAGTATGTGAATATGTTTAATTTATATGATCTCATTTAAAAGGAAAAGAAAAGAAGAGGAAACCTGGATAAGAAGCAGGTATTGAATTACATATCTGTGGTTAACATCCAGGAAGTCGACTCAGCTCCGTCCTCTTTGCTGCTAACACAGCTTCACTGTCTGTTGTATAAGTGACAAGACAAAAGATTCCTTGTTTTTTAGTACGTCTTCAAGTCTCTGACTTTCCTTTTCCTCCAGGTGTGCAAGTTATTTTCTCTCTGTTCTGCAACGTCCACCTTTATCCTCATAGTGTTAAACGTTTGAAACTTCCAGTCCTGGTCTGCAGCTTTTTTCTCGAGTTCCCCACTGCCTCTGCAGTCCACAGACTCCTTACCTGTTCCTCAACCGCTCCACCTCAAATGCTCCATGCATTTCAACAGAGGACTCTGGTGAAATCAAACAATCCAAACCAAAAGAAAATGCTGTCTTAAAAACATGTTTTGTTTTTGCAGTTTCTGTGTAGAAACATTTACAGCTCTGATAAGGTCACCACATCTAACAGCTAATTCTGCTCTCTGAGCTACCAGGTACATTTTGAGATGGTAAACAACTTCCACTCACTAATTGTGTGATTCATACAGAGTAACACATACAAACAGGTGTTTGTGTTGTTCCCCTCATAAGCTGTCATTCATGTTGCGTATTTTTCTGGCCCCTGCCTACGTCCACCTCGCTGATGACCTGGCTCAGAAACCTCAATCAAGGAAATCAGAAGGGATTTTTTACGTGTCAGACATCTGATCATTTCTTGTTGGGTCGTGGTATCTTTGAATGTTCACACAATTCAGAAGATATTGGATGAATCTTAAAAGGTCTGTTTTTATATAGTACATTTCTAGTCTACAACCACTCAAAGCGCTTTACAGTACGGCTTTGCCATTCACGCACACATTCATATAGTGCATCTTTCTCCATTATATATCAATCGGAAACTGTTGGCACAGTTGTGAGGGGCAATTTGGGGCTCAGTATCTTGCCCCAGGACACTTAGGCATGCAGAATGGATGAGACTGGGAACAGCCAACCTTCTGGTTAGTGGACGACCAGCTCAGGAGGTAGAGCAGGAGAACCCCCTCCGGGTGTAAAACATGATGACTTCATACTCAAGGTCTGTATTAGGGTGAGAAATAGTTCCTCAGTGGTGGAGGAGGTGGATGAGAGTGGAGTGATGCTGCTCCTCATTCCACAGATCACAGGAAACTTTAATGCAGCTAACTGATGACTGCTGCTGTTCATTTAAAGCAGCAGCAGCCGTGTGCTGCAGGCTGGAGAGGCAGTGGGACTGCTGAGGACACAATGAACTCCCAGACACAACTGCCGACCTTCTGGTTGGAGGACAACCATCCTACCACTCAGCCACAGCTGTAATAACATAATAACAAAAATAGAGATTCAAGAAATATAAATGGTAAAATATCCATGCCTATACAAGGTTCTGAATATAAACTGCACAATGGTGGTAAAATAATATGAAGTAAAACACTGTACATTAGTTCAATCCCAGTCTTCTCCATCTGCATGCCAAAGTGTCCTTGGGCAAGATGCTGAACCCCGAATTGCCCCTCATAGAAAAAATAGTGCTGCTAATAGATGCACTGTATGAATGTGTGTGTGAATGGGCGAATGGCAAACTGTACTGTAAAGAGCTTTGAGTGGTCAACAAGACTAGAAAAGCGCTATATAAATAGAAAACATTTACCAATTACTTCATTATGTTTCTAACTATATTTCAATGTACAAACCATCCATTTCATTTTGATGTACAGTTTTAAATGTGGAAAGCACAAAGGATATTTTTGACACTTTGTATTAAAGAAAGTAAAATTTAAATATTTATGGTTTTAACGGGAGTTACATGCTAAAATGAGACTGTATCCCTCAGTCCTGTACTCCTGTGCAGAGCTTTTGGCTGTAGGGTGGGTTACCGTGCTCTTTCATTTTTGTTTGTCGTTGAAGGCATGGTGGTTACAAACCTGGCAACCCAGCTGTGCTGACAAGGCTCCTGGAAGCTGAACACACGTAGCTCGCCAAAAAATCTTCCCACCACCTAATTCATGCATTTAAATATGATTGTACTGTTGTATATTTAAGGAGCAGTGATGTTGAAGATGATGATGAAGGAATCTCCGCGGACACCATTCTTGCTTGTATAATAAGGTTTATTACACAGAAGTTACAGGTCAGGACAGGTACCTAGGTATACCCGGAGACGTTCTCAGCCAATGCAGAAGTCTGTCTCGCCGGTGTCGGACAAGCATTCATATAGGGAAGTTGTTTACGCCCAAGACTTGAGATAATATGACGTCACACATAGGGGCCTCTAATTAAAGACATGCTTCGTACATAAAAATGGAAACCCCTCCATAGAACAGGTCAAAGAGCCTTCTCCGAGGGAGAGAACTAACGAGTAACATATGGAATAATAATTAGGAAATCTGAGAGTCCAGAAACGAGGGCCCCCTAGCTTTAAACCTGTCATTATGTTTTACACCCATGTCAAAACGATCTACGTTAGCTGAATATACCACAGTACATAAATGTGAATTAAACGAAATAGATATAAAACATTTGTCACTTTAGCATTAGAGGCATTAGCTCTTTTCCATTTATTTCATTCTACATGGAAAACTAGGCTGACCAGGTCCTGACTCAAAGATCGTCAATCTTCTTGTGTAGCTATTTAACTCTCTTTTCCCATCACTACTGGTTTGATCCTGCTGACTGCTTGCCTTATACTATAGAGTTTAACTCTTGATAGAAGATTCAGTCAAACAACTCAAGTAGTCTTAGCTTTTATTACACTAGACTTCTACATGTTTAGATATCATGGGGATCAACAAAACTCTCTCCTTGTCCCCCAGAGACCTTCTGTGTTACGAACCACGTCTCTGTAGTGCGAAGCGTTTCGAACACTAAGGTGAAAAGTAAAACAGTGATACTCAGTGACCTGGTGTCAGTAGGACAAACTTAAGAAGCTTGTGAGGCCTGAAATGTATGTGGGCCTACAAATTTGTGGTCGTGTTGGTGTCCATCTGAATGCGAGTGTTGGCGCCAGCCGCTCAAAGTGGCATTGCTCACGGTCGGACAGATAGGGAGCAGCTGTGAGTAATTGTTTCGCTCAGTTGCCGAGGCTCATCCTGGCCCTTTATAGATAAGCTGGAGTAAATCTCCTTTTTTGTCCTCGGAGAGCAGGGGGAGAAGATGGAGAAAGAGGAGAGCAAACACCAGGCCACGGCCAGCCTCTGTTTGAACTGGCTCTTCAAGAACCACAGCTTCAAATGATTTTTTCTTTCTATCGCGTGAAAGGAAAAGGGAAAAAGACCATTATTCTGCTCCTCCTGGTTGATGTTGCTGTGGCTTTAATGCCAAGGAGTTGTCTCATATACAGAAGCGTCAAAAAGGGGAGAAGGAGTGGAGTGGAGTGTCAGAGGGAAGATCTGGTGTCTGCTCACTTGTTACACAAGCGGAGAGATACCATGACTGTAAGCTGGTATTTGTTGCTCGACTAAATAAAGGAAGAAATATAGACAAGGCAGAAACATTGTGCAATAAATTACTTTATTTGTTTTTTATGGATTTGAATATATTGACGGTACATAGTTGGATGTCAAAGAGATGTAGATGAAAGGCCCAAATGACACTTATTATTGTCTGGAGCTGATTCCTGTGGTGTTACGTCTTGTAAAAGAGGAAGTCGATAACTACAGTGAATATCCAGTAGCCCTTGCAATAAGGAAATACTGGCAATGCTAATTAAGTGCAATTAAGTGGTGGGAGAAATATTCACATTCATTCATTAAGTAAAAGTACCAATACAGTCATACATATAGACTCCAATACAAGCTATTGAAATCCTGCTAAAGTATACATCAAAGAATTAAAGTAAAAGCAGTTAGGTCCCTGTGACTGGTATATATTTTACATATGACATCATTGAGTTAAACTGTAGCATCATTGTGAAAGCTGCATGTTACTGTTGTACCACCGTTGCAACATTCACAATATTATCTTTGCACGTCATTTTCCCATCGTCATAAACAATCTCAAACACACCTGCAACACTTTCATTTTTCAAGTGTGGTCTTTATTACACTGAAGGATGAGTCTGGTGTTGTTCTATATCTATTTTATTGTGAACAAATCCAATAAGACTTACATGGTATTAGTCCGACTCCTTCACCAATATTGCCTTGTGGTAGAAGACAGGTTTCTACTGACGTCACATCTTCAAATCTCCCAAACAAATGCAGGAGGCCCTAAAACAGCTGGTCGCAGTCGTTCATATCAAACAATACTCAGACAGGAGGACATGGGACTATTTTCAGTGGCAGATGAATCCACACTTGGTTCTTTAGTGCAACAGGATGGTGAATGTGGGATTGATCTCTAAATGCTAATGAAGGACCATGTGACCCAGTGCAATAGCAGGGCTCAGTAATGTAGTTTTAACATGTCTGCACAACAGTGGAGCTCTATGGCTCAAAAGGAATAATATTTTTCAGGCTTTGGATACACTTAACAGTTTTGGTGTGTTGGAAACATTCATTGTTGTTTGGGCAGCGTCTGAATGGCTTCATCCCCAGTGCAGCACTTATGTGTTGTTCACGCTCATAACAAAAGTGGACATGTACCTTAAACTATTGCAAATAGCAGCTTTGATGTGCTTTTTCTATCAGTCCATGGGGTTTTGGACTGACATGGAACTCCTGCAGCTCATCTAATGCGCTGCCTCTTTATACAACTGCTTAATAGCTCGGATGATTCCAACCATCACAAAGCTGAAAAACAAAATCAGTCACCACTATGCACAGTTTCCCTGACTGGAGAGACAATTGTGCTGAAGACTTCACATGTTGATGTGTTTATCTAGCAGCCGAAAGCCCTGTAATAACACAGATAATATCAGCAGGAATATTACAAGCTTCCGCCGCTGCACATAGTAAGCCAGGGAGACAGAGTACGATGAGGACAGGAACAAAAGAGGATGTGCTTCCTATTATTCCATTTCATGTGGCCTTGAGGGAACAGAAAAAGAGCATTTTCATTATGAAATATTACAAATTAAGGATTTAAGGGCCCAAAAGCAGATACACAAAACAAAAGTCTGAAAATCCAAAAACCACAGGGAAAAACTCAGGAACTTGCACAAAAAATGACACAAGAACCTAGAGCGTATGTGACAAGAGGTGAGGGGAACTCAGAGACATAGGCTACATCCACATTAATATGTTTTCATTTTAAAATGCATTTCCTACATTTACCCCCATGGGATCCACACTGCGCCAGTGTTTTTGATGAAGAGGAAGGGATTCTATGAATGTTGTTGCCATGACAGTGATCAGCACCCATGGAGAATGTTTGTGTCTATCTTAATCCTAATCCTTATCCTAATTATCAAAAGGCGCCAGTTGACAACCGCAGGTTTATGGTCACGATTACAACGAACAAGTGGGTTAAACATCTAGATTTGCTACTGTAATATCAACAGTATCAACAGTTTTCTACAAACTAACAAGGAAGTTCTTCAAGGTTGTGCAAGACTGTCACTGCAATTCAGAGCATAAAAAGCCATACGTCATCTCTCTGGAAGGTGGAGCTGGAGTCATTGTTTGCTACACTGCAGATATTCAAAATGCACTTACAGGAACGTTTCTGCACATGAGAAACAATAAAATAAATATTGGCGTTATCAAACACTAGTTTGAATTAGTCTTCTGTAAAATAGATACATTTTTATTGTATGATTTGTGAATATTTTCACAGTTGTTAGGGTCAAAGGGTAGCAAACGTCTATGGTTGACTTAAATGGGATCAAGAACAACAATTTTGACCTACATCCCTAATAATACAATCTGTATGTATTCACATGTAAATGTGTTCAAAATACAATTCGACTTGTCGTCTGATGCCGTCCCCCCCACTGCTTCTGCGAAAATGGTGCGATGAAAACATATGTCAGATGTGCAGAACACACACAAACTGAGTCAAAATGCTGAGTCACTGACAGTCGGGCTCAAAAATCAAAGCCAGAGTAGAGAGGACAAGAAGATGAAAGGAGCAGAAAGGCAATGGACACAGTTCTTGGCCAAAGAAATTTAAAAATGAAGAAGCACCAGGTATGAGAACTAAAGCTAAACGTGCAATGTTTCCCATAAAATTATTTATTTGTGGCCGCCTGCCATATCGGCTGGACATATTCATTTTTTTCAGTTTTTTACTTTCAAATGGGTAAAATCTTGTAGAAAATGGATGAGAGTGCTGCTCTGGGTCCAAAACAGGGATACTGGTAATGTTGAAGTTAAAAATTAGGTGCTCCTCAAAGATAGGGCAAGTAGTCAAGTAGAAATAAAAACTGTATAATAAACTCTCATTTTGAAGATGGTATTGTTGGGTAAACAAAAGGGAATCTGACGCACCTTTTATTCAATCATGATAAATCAGAGAAAAAACAACATGGTTCAACTCAAAGACTATAGTACAATGAGATAAAGTTGTGCAAATTCAAACAAATCAAATTGGTCATATAACGTAACTTTCGAGTCCCACCCACCTAATGTTTCATTGTGTGGGAGTTAGTGGCATCTATCGATTACCCCTCCCCAAGAATGTAGGAGCCTGCTGTGGCCTTTAGGGAACATAATAAACGTGAAAGGCCCTCTCCAGATTCTGTGTTTGGTTTGTCCCTTCTGGGCTACTGTAGAAACAACGCAGTGAAACTTGGTGAAAGCAGTGGAAGAGTACCAGCGAGTGATAAAGATAAAGGGATCATTCTAATCACCCTTCAGGTGATTATACGCCAATGAAAACATCATTATGAACATAAATTGATCTTACATCCTGGACCTTGATTGAAGCCAGAACAACATGTCTGTAAAAGAGCCAGAAATCTGTGAACAAATATTGTGAAAGAAGTCTATAGAAAACAGAATGAGCTATGCCAACAGAAAGGTAGTCTTCAATAATATCACCCAATTGTCGACAGAGAAACAGCCGCCAAATCATATCAGCTGTTCACAACTGTTCAGTATGATCACAGTAGAGTGCAGCAACACAGAGGTACTCATCAACAGTCCTATATCAGGAGCTATACTGTGATTTGAACTGTCCAGTGTGATTAGCCATCCAATGAATTAGTTTCATTACTTCCAGGCTTCCACCAGTGGTGCTGTGGCAGCTGAGGCAGCAAGAGAAGTGGGGAGAAGGAGGAGGAGGAGGAGGTGGAGGAGGAGGAGGAGGAGAGCAGCGAACAAGCTGCTGAGGGAGAGCCAACTACAACAGAAATAACAGGTTAGATTGACACAAACACTGTTGTTCAGTTATTTATTTATCACAAAGTATTTGGTGAGTACAATCTTTGCAGTGGAGTTTATATGTGGTATTGACCCCATGTCTGCGTGGGCTTTCTCAACATTTTAATAAAATAAAAAAGAAATATAATAAAATAAAAAATGACACTTTCGCTCACTATGACAAATACATTTAAAATTGTTCAGCCATATTAATACCATTGAAATAATTTTTTGTTCAATCCGAATTTATTATTAATAAATTTACGATCAGTCAAGGTGTCTTCAGAGCATTAAACAAAATAATGTGAGCTTTACACGTTGAGTCACAACCTGTCATTCATTCAGCCCATTAACACATTGACGGCCATCAACATGCATATTAGAAATAAAAAGGAATTCCTTCACACTGACTCAAGCCTAACCTGAAATCAACTTTTAATATATATCACATCATCATGACAACTGCATGAGCAGAAAAACAGCAACCATATACAAGACAATACATTAACAAAAAAACGCACTGATTCATTCACAAGTAACCACATCTTGTGAGTTTAATTACATCATTTGACCACTGCACATTAAGGTCAGCTTGAACAACATCCATGCTATGTTGACGGATCATTCTCTCTTTCAGCTCAGAACAATCAACACAAAGGACGGGACATTCTTCATAGAGTCCCTGGGTCTGTCAGGTGTATTTTGGTGTCCTATCTGTGGACAGCAGCAGTCATAAAGCGTCAGCAGAGGCCAGGGCCACCGGGTGAGCCTGCCAACCCATAAACCCTCCGCGCTGAAATGTTTTATGACAACACACCGTGGAAGTGCAACAGCACAGATACGAGCCTATAGGACCTGCATCGAGAATATGAGTTTTCACTTAGAAGCAGTCTGTATCCTGCTGTAAATAACTCCAGTGAGCTCCCTCTCTCTCTCCCCACACTGTAAAAAGCCCATGTGTTTACGGCAGCTTTGATTTTATTTGCTGTGCAGCTTTCAGGGCTGTGGAGGCAGAAATGTTGAGCTACAGGAACGCAGGCCAACAGGAAAAAAGGTTGAGCTGTGGGAGAAAGAAATGTCTGCAGCTCCCGAAAATACCACACAATGAACCCGCTGACCCTTTGTTATGCAGCCAAACATTTGAGGAGACAGCAAAAGGGTGAGTCCTAATCAGGTGTTCTATTTTCACCATGGTGGCTGTTCCCAGAATGGCTTGAAATGTTAACCCAGGATCATTATTTTTAATTGGCTGCGTTATGAAATACCACCACACTTCATGTCATTTAAGTAGTGACATGTTGTGACCCTCTACTTAAGAAAATCAAGAGCTTCTAGATAAGGAATCAAACCTGCAGGACGCCATGAAGTGTTCCTCACTGGAGAAATAAAATGAACAATTCCCTGAACTGAAAGTTGAAACAGTTGCAGCCCTGGGAGCAGACAGAGCTGCACTGGGCGGCCCGTCACTGCCCCATGTACACTGGTTATACACTCGCTGAGCACTCACCTTTTTGTGAGGAACACCCAAAACACCTGCTCATTGGTGCATTCATATACCTGAGTAATGCTGCTGACCAATTGTTCCTGTCTTCGCCATCTTCTCATACTTTCAACTGGATAATGCCTCATGTCACAAAGTTAAAAAAAAAGTGTTTTCATGAACATGACAGAGAGTTGAGTGAACTTCAGTGACCTCTAGGGTCAATCCAGTAGAACCTTTGGGGTAGAACAGCAGTTTAGCTACATGTGATGATGTGATGCTGTCATGTCAACAACGCAACGTAGTCTCAGAGTCTTGAAGGGAAGTTTAAAATGTCTGGGGGATCCATTCCATGAAGAATAGGGAGGAACTACTGAGTATTAGTTTGGTGCTGATGCTAATAAAGTGCTTGTGAGTGTACAACAAATACCTGCAGTAAAAGTGATAAGGCAGAAACATGTACAAAGAATGGCAACAATGCACTGCAAGTTAAAGGTCAAAATGTGTTCCATTATGTTCCAATTCACTGACACACTGTGAAATATTTTAAGTGGAGGACCTTGAAGTTGTAATTGAGAATAAAATATGTTGTCAATAAATTTAAGTGAAAGAAAAGCTGAAGTTATAATAATGATAAACTATTTGTATAGCACCTTATATACAAGAAATGCAGCTCAAAGTGTTTTACAGACAATATACTGTAGATGAAAATAAAAGCATGTTAAAATGTAATTCAAAAATAGCAAGAGGCCAGAAGACATAAAAACATGTTAGAAATGACAATTAAAAGATAAATAAAAGAAAATAGTTTCATAAAAACTTAAAAGAAAGAAAGTGATACAAAAATAAGGAGTCAAGTGTCAGATCTAGTCAAAGACTGAAGCTTAGCGTCTCTGATATCTAGCGACGGTCTGTTCCAGGGTAATTTAAAAAAGCTGCATTTCCCCTTTTTCTTTCGGCTGCTGTTAGAAACCTCTGATGGACTTGCTGCAGATGATCTGTAGATTTGTTACATATTCTATTCACATGATGAACAGTTGCTTGTTTAGATATTCACACCTCTTTGTTTTTGCCCACACTATTGGGCAAGAAGCTTTTTGGGCATAAATCTACACTCTATAATCAATAAAATGTGTATAAACCATAAAGTTAAAATAAAGAAAAATACAAATGTATTCGGACGTTTGATGTGATGCTTGATTCTGTGGTCAGAGGTCTGTCAGGACTTAAATCAAGCCGTGAAGTTCAAGCAACTCTCTGCAGACCCCTCTGATAAGATTGTGGCGATTGTCGTAAATTGATTTCTAAAAATTTGGACCGCTCTCGTGAACACAGTGGCCTTAATAATTGTGACATAGGAAGAGGAATCTACCTCTTATCAGGCAAGAAGGGCCTTGGTCAGGGAGATGACTGAAAACCAAACTAACAGGCATTTCTACAGAGCCTAAGAAGTCCTCTGCAGACATGGGAGCACCTGGAGCCTTTATGGTAGAGTGGATAAGCAGAAGTAAAAGCCATATGACAGCTTCATATTGTCAGGCCTGATGTGTGGTTACAGGCACAGCTTGTAACTTGGCTATACCATCACTATGGTGAAGCATGGTAATGGAAGCAACATGCTTTGGGGGTTACTTTGGGGATGCACTGAACTCCGCAGTTCCTCCCTATTTACTCCGGAGGAGGTGCATGTGTGAACGCAAATGTCAGAGTGAGACATGTGATGTGTGAACACAGCAGGGGATCCCCCGATGGATTCACCGTGAGTGAGTGGGGGGGTTGATGACGCTTCTAACGTGCGTCAAAGAAAAAGTGAAAAAGCAGTGATACACATGTAGAAGACACAGTGGAAGATGTCTGGAGAGTTTGTGGTGATAAGAGCCAACACCGATGTCTGTGTGTTGTCAAGAAGATCATGTGATCTACGCAGCAGGGTTAATATGTCACTTCCTGCCTCTGTCTGCTGCAGCCGGCTGCTCCATCTCTCGCCTAAATAATACGGATGATTTGGTGCTGTTGTGAAAACCTCCCGCTGTGTTGTGCATGTGTGAAAGGCAAACTCTGGATAAACTCCGTAGCCAATTCTCTGGATTTTACCCAAAGGTCATGTCTGAAAACGGCTTTAGTAGCAGCCACTGGTCAGAATCGGGTGAGTAAGGAACGCAGCCAAGAGGTTATTGAAGAAAAACGGCTTGACCGGCCCAAACTGAAAATGTGTCAAAAATCAGAACAATGACCTGAATCTTAAAGCCAAGAAAAACAGAGTGGCTTCGGGATTAGTCTCTGCTTTTCCTTGAGTGGCTCAGCCAAAGCCCAGACTTCCCAGACTTCCATAGAACATGTGCAGAAAGACCTGAAGATGGCAGTTCACGTACACTTCACATCTAATCTGACAGAGCTTGAGTTGATCTGCCACACCTGCTCAAACCCAGGTATGGAAAGCTTGTAGAGACTTAAAGACGCAACGCTGAAACTGCTGCCACACAGGCTTCTATTAAGTACTGGATTAAGAGTCTCAAGACTTAATGAGAGATGTATTTGCTTTTTATTTTATAATGAACATCTACAAAATCTGTTTTTACTTTACTTGACTGTTGTTGTGGACGAATTTTTAATTGAATTTATAAAATTCATTAATTTGATCTGTTCAATATAAGATCATTCAATTTCCATCTCTAAATTATTTTCAAAATGCCGTTTTAAAAGTTTGTGCTCATCTACTTCTATTCCCTCACTTTGAAGCGAGTGAGGGAATAGAAGTATGACAGATAGATCTTTCATTGAAGATCTATCTGTCATATTACCTGTCTGTGTAAAATGTAAAACTGAGAAATAGAGGCTTTCTTCTCAGTCAGTGCCAATCAGAGGAGTCCTCCTCAGTCTTCTCTGTGTTTCAGGAGCAAAGCTTCTGATGTCCTGTGACTCCTCACCCAGACAGAGTGGGAAGCCAGCTCATCAGACCAGACTCTGGCACATACACCTCCACATCTGGGCGGATTCCGGCTGTTACCCTCGTGTGTTGGCTCACAGCCAGGAAGATTTTCTGTGGGTGCGCCAGAATTGGTCCGGATGTGGAAGAAGCATCTCATTGTCATGCTGTTTGGAATCAGTTACATATTGAGTCACAAGAAAAACTAATATGTGGCCCAAGTATTCACCAGTATAAGTAGTATCCATATTTCACTGGCTCTTTCTGTTTCCAAGATGAAGGTGCCAAGTCTATAGAGATTTCAGTGGACTCCTTTTTTATCCCTCTATTCACATTTGTCATGTTTGTCACATAAATTGTTGATTTGAGTGGAAATACGTTAAGTGAATCACGTCAATTTGACTGCTTCCTATTCAGTTCTTCATGTCGTCATGTCTATATGTTCAAACTCTCAAGTACTGGGAATTCCTCAACGGAAATTTCAATTCGGTTCAATTGTATTTGTATAGCGCCAAATCCCAACATACTTTACAATATTATAGAGAAAACCAACAGATCCCACAATGAGTGGATAATTAAAACATTATACTGACTGATAATGTACGATACACCTGTCCAGTGAATTAGTGCTATGATCAGTGGGGGAAATCCATCATTTCCTCTCCAGGTGGCAGCTACAACCTCCACTGTGCAACTCAGGTATAAATCCACTGTAAGAATATAATGGTCTACTGTTGTGTTTTGGGTTAGCGTTAGGATTAGGATTATAGCTCTGGTTGTTTCCAATAAATCCCTGTACATAAAAATACGGCACAGGGATGGAACATTGTGAACACGTTTCATGGTTTCTGCTGTCAAAGATATCACCAGTGATGACTGAGGTTCTCTTAATGTATACTGTGTCTAGGACTTTTATTTGAATACTGCTCTCCATTATTCAAATTCACCACTTTGAAAGAAATGTGGAAAAGGTGGATGAGAGCACAAAAGGAGTGTGAGTCACAGAAAAAAAAAAAGGATTCAATGCATTTAGAAGCACAGCTTTCATCCTCTATATGAAAAGCTAATCAGTCGGCCTGATTGCGGTGAGTGGCCTTTTGTAACATCTTTAATCCAGTGAGTGTTTTAAGAAGTGCATAATTGAAATTCTATTCAGGATGGCTGCAATTTTAGGCTACAGGATAATGAGCCATCAGTTGGCCTTGGCTGGCAGTGTGAGGGACTGCTTTAAATGTGCCATGTGATGAACCTTTGATTGGTTCGCCAATGACTGCTCTGTATTGATAGTACCAGAGAGGGACATGTGTCTCTTTATTTAGTCCTCACCCTTATCCTCTGCTGGTCCTAATTAAGCAATCAGCCAGATTGATGTCATTGTCATGGTAATTGCTGCTCTATGCTCCGAAAGTACATCCAGAGCCTCAGTGGGTGCCACCAGAATTTATCAGAGATCAGTTGAACAGTGTGATTCCAGTTATCAAAGGTAGATTGTTTGACTTCACACAGCATGTAGGCCCACCTTTTCTTTCTGCAGACATTTATATTTAACAAGCAAATTAATTGAACGTGCTAAAACGCTGAATAACAAAATAAAGCATGTTTTGTCTGACCGTGTCAGAAGATAAAAGTATTTGAAGCTACTTTGAACTGCCACACTGACAGGTTCCCCTCAGGATAAATGGTGATCCATCCATGTTGACTTTTATCACCTGTTCAAACTCAAAGATGAACTAAATAGATTTTGTGTTCTGAGGTCAAAGGTGAAGGTCACAGTGTCCTCACAAAACATGCTTCTTTTGGTATCTTAAGGCTGGTTTTAGGGAATTTCTTCACATTTTGACCAGTTGTTACCTTGACTCAAAGATTAACCGATTAGATGCAATGCTCAAAGGTCACTGGGACCTTACGAGTCTGGGAAAAAAATCCAGTTGGGGGAGGTGTGCAACCGTAGGGCGGTAATTCTAGTTCTGTTCAGAATAAAGGTAACTTGCTGTTACCTCCTATAAGTAATTGGTGGTTAAACGGAGCCTATTGAAAAGATCCTTTGTGATTCTGTTTTGCACAGGAAAGCTTACTTTAATTGTAGGTGTACATTAGTGTGTCACTGAACTCATCCTCTGTTATGGATAAAGTGCTGTTGGGGCTTCTGCTCACCCTGGTTCACTTTTTCTAACTTCTTATGCATTCTTAACATCTTCATATCTTTCCATAACCTCTTGATGTTTCCCCTCAGACAAGGGATAGTGGTTAGGAAGGGAGATTATTTCAGGCTCCCCTACAGCATTGTATAAAAGGGTTGAGGAGATACTGATAATTTGGCTGCAGTCTGCAACAGTCAACAAAAGGAGACAAATTGTGGGTAACTGTCACTTTTGTTCTGAGAAGATACCCTTTAGTCTTTCTGCTTTCATTAGTATACGTTATGTCTGTGGCCTAACACTTAGCACTTGAGGCCTAAAAGGCTGATACTAGCTATCGGTTGGGCCATTGAGGCTAAAAGTGGTTTGTATGTCATTTGTCAGATCTGCCAACAATGAAATGAAGGATACTCTCTTCACGTTTCTATGTTATCCAGGTCTTGTTTAGTTCTAGCTGAAAAATTGAAGGTTTCAGAAATTTAACTGCTGTGGGTTGTTGGGTTCCAACCTCTGTTTTCAGTGATGTTAGTTTCATTCAATATGACACCGAAATATTGATGTTTAAATATCTTTTTAACATCCCTTTCAATTAATTCTGACACAATAATTGCTTTAATAGAAAGAAAATACAAATATGACACATTAAGTACAAAATAAAATTAATGTGTTTGTTTTATCTGTTCTCATGTGGGCATTTAAAATCTTCCAGAACTTTCTGGACCCATGCTGTGCTCTGCAAATACAAAGTGAAAATATTTCCATTAGGTGCTGTAATTAGCTGTGTAGTAAATTCATGGTAGGAAGAATTACCATCATGGTCTCATTTAAAATGATGCATTACACTCGTCAATTCAGCAGTTTGTTTCTACAAGCTGTTTTTAATGGACTTTTGCAAACAGTGGGAGCTGTTGATTTGCAGGAGGTAAAGCTGATCTGAAGCAGGACCGGCAGGAGCTTCTGACTGCGCCCAATCCATCAGTGTAGACTCTTGATAAGCATTTAATGATTCTAGGAAATAATTAGAGCTATGGGTTGTATTAGCTAATGATAATATGTGTATTTACCGTTTACATTACAGGTAGAGTCATGACTTTAGCCTGCAACCTTTCTGACAAAGGGATAGCGTGTATGTGGGATTTTTCTGTGGACTTGTCTAAGCTTCATGTTCTGGTATCACACTGCTGGTTGACCTGTAACTAGTGTAGATCAAAACTAGCTAATGCAGCACAGCAAGTTCAGTATGACATCGTTCACCTCTGCACTCTTCGTCACCTAAGCAAAGCAAACATGTGTATTTGCATCATAGTAATATTATTGTTAGAGGTGTATATGTACAGCACTGTCGCTCAAGTGAGTACTTGAAAATAAAAGTTGACATCATAACTATAAGAGTAAGAAAACATTTGAACTGATGAGAAGCTTGGAGTGGTGAAACTCCTTATAAGTTAGTTTATTAAATAACCTGTGATTTAAACTCTGGTAATCAGCCAGATTAGAGTGTACTTTAGAAGGGAGGATCCAAATGTGGGGTTTATGAGGTCAATTGTTTTGCAAGGACATTGCATCAACTTATATTTCCTTTTCCATTGCTTTACCTTGACCCAAACCTAACTAAACCTAGTGTGAACCTAAACCTAACCTTACACTGCCCTAAACCTAACATTATACTGACCTAAACTTAACCTTACATTGACCTAAACCTAAACATACACTGACCTAAACATAACCATATGCTGACCTAAACCAAGCCTTAGCCTGGCCTTAGCCTGACTTTAACCTTAAAACATTTATGTTTCAACCTTAAAATATTTCATTCACATGGGACTTTTTGTCCCGATCAGGGAGAAAAATCCAGATAATTTGTCCGACACTGATAATACCGCAAGCCCTGACATTCAACTTCGACTCGAAATAAGGTCCTTTACATCAAGTTTTGTCCTCTGATATCTTCCGGCGAGGTGCATTCAGGGACTGTCGGAAATGCTAAAGTCCACTAGCTTAGCCACTTCTGGTGGACTATTAAGCTTAAAACATGGTGTAATTGACCTTGTTTCGAGTCGAATATGAATGTCAGGGCTTCCGAACTATCTCTTTAACTTCCTTAACCACTGATCCAAAGATCAGCCTTTTCCCATTTGGATACTCAGCTTTTGTCCTCAATTGGACAAACCTGATTTCAGTCTGAAATTTGTCCACAAAGGTTGCCTATGACACACAGACACACACATTGAACACGTGGCACTAAACGTGAACCACAGAGGGTCCTCTGAAATAAAATACACAGCACCTACACTCCCCCTCTTAGAACCCCATCCTCATAATGTCTTGCTCTACATCTTGAACAATACTTATTGGCCTATTTCACTGTAATGCCCCTCCCTTCATATTTCTTCCACATTCAGACCCCTTGTGGAAGCGGAGGCACATAAGGTGAAACCTAAAATAAAGTCAGGGGCCTCTCTCACTTTGAAAAGTTTAAAAGGAGGCTGCCCATTCAGTGAAATCACTCTTGGTAGCAGAAAAGAGAGCTGGAGGTGTTAATTTCATGGGTTAGGTCTTAAATTGAGCTCTGCAATTTTCTCCCTGAGTAGATTAGAGGAAGGTCTTCCTGTCCTCAGGTAAGGCAGCCCTCTCCTGCCTCTGACTCATCACATATTGATTCCTTCCACTGCTGCTTGACCCCCGCTAACCCCTTCACCACTTGTGCCCCCACAGCTTTGCACGACAAACGTGTTTATGGAGATGCGGCACACGTGGCCGGTGAGGAGGAGGGGGAGGATCAGCCCTCGGGGGTCTGACAACAACAAGCCTTCGCTGTGGCCAAATGGGTTCAGGCCTCTGGCACATTTGTTGATGTCGTAGAGCTACGATCACACAGCGAGAGCATTATTTTTGTCCTCCGGCTAAAATGCATTTCATTACTTACATCTGCTGGGTGTGAGCGTGCGCTGCTGTCAGAAATATCAAAGAAGAACAGCAGAAATAGAGCACCAATGCTGCTGTCGTGTTGTTTGAAACACCAATTATCAAAATAATAAAATGGATTTGTCTCATGAGAACTGAACTGCATGGTAGGCATTGCTGTTCCAAATATGTACACAAGTGTTCTCGGGAGAGATCGGTGAAAATAAAATCACTTCTTTTAAGGGTGTTTTCTAACTAAACACAAAACTCCCACGGAAAAGTTGCAAAGTGAAAATCACAAGCTTTGTTTTCAATCAGCGTCTTCGCCGGGCTATAATTCCTAATTAAATTTTCTCATTCAAACCTCATTTCAGAAAGGTAGAGAACGGTGCTCTCTCTGCATTGTAATTGAGTCAGAAATGAGCAGCCGGCACACTGAGCCAGCCAGCCTTTTGTATAATGGCGTCATTTGTTTTGTGTCCATTAACAAGGAACGCCGTTTTATTAATTCCTCATCTTGGTTTCCTGCATCTTCCTAATTAATTCCATTTTGTTTTTCCCGCTAAGGAAGCTTCTGCAGATTAATGACGTGGAACAAAAATGTTGTCGAGATGCTGATGTGCTTCATCTACATGGGGTGAAATTTCTGTCATTAGACGCAAATGCCTGATGACTACAACTTTTTTTTTTCCTCTTTCTGTTGGGGTCCTTTGCCCAAAGGCTTCATTCCGTCTACATAATTGATTAAACCTGCAAAGAAATCAAATGATTGTTGTGGTGAAAACGCTGCTGTGACATGTATCTTACCACCTATAGAGCCTAACTATGCACATCTTTGTGTTGTTCTTAGAGTAATGGATTTTCAACCCTTGTGAAATCCCTTTCTTTGACTACATGACAAAGAATGATAAGGATGTAAACAAATACAAATACATTGTTTGGCTATGAATACATTATGTACTTTGATGCACAACAGATACAAATCCAAATCTTCATCATCAGAAGGGTTATGTTTTCTTCAGTATCAAAGTAATGCCTGAAGATAGGCTGTAAAGGCTTTCAAAATACAAATTCATCTGAATCATAACGACTAGGGGAATGTAAATCATTCTAAGACCACTATTCAGACACCTTAAAGGGATAGTTCATCCAAAAATGGAAATTCACTCATTATCTACTCACCACGATGCCGATGGAGGGGTGGGTGAAGTGTTTGAGTCCACAAAACACTTCTGGAGTCTCAGGGGTAAACTTTGTTAGAACAGAATCCAATACAATTGAAGTCAATTGACCTCTTCTTCAGACGTAATAAAACAACAGAAAAAACACACCATGCCTCTATACTGCTCCTGTGGTGTCATCAAAGTGTAAAAAGGAAGCCCTTTAAAAAGCAACAACAGGCAAAAGGTTTTTCTCGTTAAGACAAGTTATTTAACCATAACTTTGAGTGTAAATATGACTATTTTCGATAGGGTTGATTTCCCAACAAATTTTTACTGACAATTAAACTACATATAACTAATAAACGAAATAGGTCACAAATATTTAGGGAAAACAAGGTTGTATTTAGATTTAAATTCAAATCTGACATGTATCTCTTGAAGTGTGCATGTCTGTTTTGCCATATTATATATTCAAAACATATAATTTCTGTCTTTTGGCTTGCCCAGAAATATGTTCTGAACTTAGGATAAAATATCAGATTTTAACATTTATACTGTAGTTTGCATGAGTTCTTTTTTTCAACCTGTCTTGTTTCATTCGACTGATAAAAATAATACTTCCGATGGTTTGTGTTCCATTTATAGTTTTTCTGATATATGGTTTCAGAATAATCATGAGACCTTTGTGATGATGGAAATAATATAGACCAGAATAGCTCAAATCCAACATATGCAGCAAAGTTTCATATTTTCTCAATATTCTGGATATGCTTTTTCCACACAATAGCTGGTGAATCATTTCACTCAGGACTACATAACTCCACTTCATGGTGGTGCTAGAAAGCCAGCAGATCAAGTCTTTTAGAGACATCATCTGGGGAACATGAACTTGCAGTCCAGTCTTTGTTGAGATATTTCTGACTGGACCAAAGTGCTGGATCCAGAACAACAGAACTGTGGTTGACAATCACAGCACTAGTATCCACCGGTTGACGGTGGCGACCCAATGGCTTGCATGCATTAATGGACCTGATTGGCTAAAGCTAAATACTGTACATTCTTATGTGATATGCTTAGAAGAAAAACACTAATGCTCTTCTGGTATCTGGTAGCTGAACATTCTGTCTGGGCAGGTGTTCATGTCAATAGGATCAATATTGTGTGGAGATCATCAAGTGAAATGTTTTAAAACTCTGTAAGCACATACAATGTTAAAGAAGATGTGTATTGATGTGGACATGTTTGGAAATATATGAATGAGGTATGGAAGAAAATGGATAAACAAAATGTTAACATTGTTTAATATTAAAATTGTTTTCATATTTAGTTGAAAAAGGTTGTAATTATTGGCAACTGTGAGGTTTGTTATCTATTGGAATTTTGTATGTCACCTAGGTAAAAGAGGACATTTATTCATATACTAATGTGACTGAATTACATAAAATGCATGAATGAATTGACTATATTATCATTTACACCAAGATATCCATCAAGATGTTCAAACCCTTGTATAAATACATCAATATGTGCCTGTGTGTGTGTATGTGTGTGTGTGTGTGTGTGAGAGAGAGAGAAGATAAGAGTTGTGTTAAAGGCTTTTGTGTTGAAGCATTTGTCTCCTCTGTGGGATCCTCAGTTGCACACAGGTGCAGGTGGGCTCTGGTTTCTAACTGAAGCAGAACCAGACTTGTGACCTGGACAACATGTGCCCATACACCACAGCAACGTCATGCATCATGAATGAACTGATGTGGGTACACCCTCGGGTCCAAGACATTAGTGTGCATTTTTTATGCAAATTAAACTTGGGTGTGGACACAGAACTGCAAATGGAGACATCATCATCCTCTCCAAGCATGAAGTGTTGTTCAGCTGCTGCCGCAGTCCAGTCTCATGCTCTAACATATCTTGTGTTTCTTTCTCATTTGATCCAACTAATGACTGTTCGCAGGGTCAGAAATGCACCTTCCAAGTCAAACAAAGATACAATTGAAAGGCAGACAGACAGACAGACAGACAGACAGACAGACCGACATACATAGTCCATAGAAGACAAATTCCACAAAAACAATGGAAGATTCATATACAGTAGAAAAAATCTTCTTCCTATGAAGGTTATAGACATAATTTTGTCTAATCATGTTCACTATATTGATAACTATTTGATTTGCAATAGCTTTTTTTATGGGCATCACTAATTTAATTCTATTAATCTCTAAACTCTGAACAAACTCTCCCAAACTAGAGAGTTTTAATATATGCTCCCTTTGTTGTTGACAAAATGTGTTAGTTGAGTTCATGATTCTCATTCCTTATAATAGTGTTATAGTGTTATTGCTGATGGTTAATGACTATAAATAATGAGTAATAATTTGCTGTCAAATGTGTAGCAGCTCTCTAACTTGCCTCTGTTGAATAGAAACAGGTATTAAATACATCCAGAGGAAAGAGTCATTGATATGTGGCTTCTTGACTGTCACGCGATGCATTATGGAAGTTTAATAAACTAGAACCTCTGTGTGTGTGAGCCTTGGCAAACAGTGTGGGAATGAATGAAAGCAGCTGAGTGACAGTGATAAGTAACAGATTGTAATGAACACACATGCATGAATGATTTGGATGGGATGGGAGAGGGCGGATTGTTCTCAAAATATCAAAGATTTTAACGCCCGGGCCACAGTGGCTGCATGAGAAGCGCGTGTATGTCGGGGAATGCCTTGCTTTTCAATTAGGCGCCCACGTTATCAGGTTAGAGCAGCCACACTGCCTGCGTGAGAAGCGCTGAGAGCCGCGCTGCTCCTCGCTGCTCCTCGCTGCTCCTCGCTGCTCCTCGCCCTTTTTTCTCCATATGCCGCAGGCAAGGTTTCTGCAACACTTCCAATACCTGTTTCAGAGTAAAAGCACTCTGTTGACTCATTCTGCTCATTGGTTTTAGTAAGGTTTTGATTGATATTTTTGGACTGGAAGATGCACGGCTTCATAGTGTCCTGACATTTAGTTCAGTACGTAGAAATACAATCGTCACACGCTGCTGTGCTGGGGTGGCATGTGCAGCCAGTGTGGCCCAGGCACAAGACTCATTTTCTAAGATCGACTCCAGTGTCATTAGGATCCATGCCAGTCACTATGTTGCACCCATGATATGGTTATTGGTAACCAGCCTGTATATATAGTCCTCAATGACCACTCAAAACACTTGTACATTACAGTTTTTCCATTCACCCATATTCATACAGTGCATCTACTGTTGGCAAAGCCATCAGGAGCATTTAGGGGCTCAGCTTCTTGCCCAAAGACACACTGGCATGAGACTGAGATTGGCTTTGTGGTTAGGGGAATACTCCAATATCCTCTTGAGCCTTGGCCACCTACATGGGATGTATTAAAACGAAGATCTATATGAATGTGAATGGGTGAATGGGAATCATAGTGTAAAGCACTTAGAGTTGTTTTTATGTCTGAAAAGAGCTCTGTAAATGAAGCCAATTTACCATTTCATCAAAGAGACAAATTGTCTGTGCAAACAATGTCCCTTTGTCATGAACACAAAAGCTCAGGCACTCTGGGCTTCTCCAATGCTTAATAACAATCACAAAAACGAAAACTCTAGGGAGGATTTGAAGGAGGAGGAGGGAAATGGTCAGACAGAACATCTCCTTTGCTCACTACTAATATGTTTCAGTAGGACAAGCAGCTTTTAATAGTAAAGAGTTTCAGTATCAGCAATACTGGCTGTGTATTTATTGGTATTTTGTCAACACACACTTTTATATCAAGCATGCGGGACTGCTCTCCTATCTGATCTACCCAACACACTTCTAAATCAACTACAGTTGATTCAGAATGGCCCAAGTACTGACCAGGACCAGAGGCAGAGAACATATTACACCTGTCCTAAAATCCCTACATTGGCTGCCTGTCAGTTTCCGATGATTTTAAGGTTGTTGTACTTGCTTTAAAATAACTTGATGGTCCTGCACCGACATATATGACACACATACCCACAATGTATGCCCCCTAGGTCCTCTGGTATATGACTTTAAGTTTCTCCAAAGTGCCAGACTATAACCTTTGGTGAGTTTAGCTTTTATGCTCTGAACTGCTGGAACCGTCTGCCAGGGGATCTGAGAGCAGCTGGAAGTTCTAACTTAACTTATCTTGTTTTTTTTCTAATTGCTTTTTTAAAATTCTACTTCCTAATATAGTTTATATGCCACACTTTTATGAGCCATTTTATTTTATTATATAATTTTTGTATTTATTTATTTTCATCTCCATTTTACTGCGTGTATTCTGTCTGTCATATTAATATATTGTGAAGCACTTTGGACTGCACTAACCTGCAGGAAAAGTCCTATATAAATAAATAAATAAATACACTTTGATTGATTGATTTATTGAGAATCTAATTTAGCAGTATCAAACTCCTATATTGGATGTTGTCAGCCACAAAGCTGTGGATGAGCTAATCAGCGTGTGGTCAAGCTAACTCTGACCTGTAGACAAGACCCTGGGATACATGGACTCCAAGTTGAGCATTTTCTGGCTACACACCATAGCCACAGATGTGAAGGTGCCGATTCTCATTCCGGCCGCTTCACACTTGATTGCAAATCATCTGAGGCCAATTCCAGAGTTCATGATCTGAAGAAGGGAGCATTTGTGAAACAAAAAATATGTAAAACAAACAGGAAATGATTTAATCTCAAGATCAGAGAAACAATTATGGTGAGCAGAGAACCTTGGCAGAGCTCAACAGTAATGCCAATGGACACAGCTATCATTATACATACCCACAGACCAACTGGCAAGTGGCTAGAGCCCAAGCAGCCCACACAGATGTTTTCCCTTTTTCATCTTTACATCTAATGCAGACCAGAAAGATTATCTCATTGCTCCAGTGCATTCTGGGTTTCTTCCCAGTTGCATGTCCTCCGTAAACGTCCACAAGGAACGCCATATGTGCCTCGAGGAGGGAGGTTGGACCCAAAGGTAGACTTATGCACACAGACAGAGGAGCAGCGTAATGTTTACTTAAACAAAGCAGCGCCAGAGATTGTCTTTTGCAGGGGCCGTGGGGTTGCTCAACTTCTCATTGAACCTAAAAGTTAGGTTTTCCCAAAAACGAGCCAATCCCCAGAGTTTAATTTCTACTGCAACACACGTACATCTGTAACATTGACTCTCTCTCCATTTTCAAATCCTGTCTCAAAGCCCATCTTTTTAAACTGGCATATTCAGTCTGATTGTTTTCCATTTGGCCAACATACATAATGTTTGATTCACTGTTAATTGTTTTGAATTGTTTTTGGTTCTGTTTTCATCTCTGCCTTGTAAGGTGACCTTGAATGCTGTGAAAGACGCCTATAAATAAAATGTATTGTTATTATAATTATTACATATACACATGCGAGCGCACATATATACAGTGGCGTATATATACACAATACCTGCTAAGCAACAGGTACACTTTTGTTAAACACAAGATGTGAGAGCAGCAGCAAGCAACACACACTGTTTTGCATTTCACCCTCAGATTCTAATATCACAAACTCATGCTGCCAGATACAAACCAGATGAATCAACAGTCTTCTGTTCCGTAAACCTAATGATATATAAATAAACATCGCATAGAAATAACTATAGGAGGCAGAATTTGTGCTTGGCAAATGCATTACATTAATAATAGGCAACAGAAGGGAACAAATATGAAGCACTTGCCGTTAAGACATCATAACACACATTTTAAAGTGAATGATTTTGTGGCTTGTTCTCTCATTGTTCTGAGCCAAAAGTGCCAGGTTGTTGGATCGAGGGTCCACGCTGCTGCTCCACAAATGCCTTTTCAAAAGATGCAGTCAATAAAAACTGCACTCACAACTGAGAGATGTGACAGAGATATGCATATCAGTTTATGGAAGTCTATAAATGTAACCCCCTCATAACCATCCTCTCTTTTTTCTTGGTCCTGGTCAGTGACCACTTGCCCTGGTGTCACCTTCAGTAAAAGACTTGTTTGCAGGTTTTAAATCTTTAGTCTTTACTCTTAAACTTTAGGGAGTAAAAAACGCTCCATCATGATACGCTTTGCTAAAGCTAAGTCACTGAGAAATTGCACTGTGGCTCACAGGAACTGGTAGCAAAGTCAAAAGTTCAATACATATGCTGCACCCAGTGACTAAATCAGATCAGAAGTTGGCTTTTTATTCGTGTATTTATTCACTATTAACATGATAAATTGGAGTATTCACATATTGGGGCTGCTATGGTTATCCCAGGTGTAGCTGCAGCTCCCCCAAGCCCCCTAGTGCCTATGACTGTAATGTTGAATAGACTGGCTGAGCAGAGCACTTAGCAGAGACTGAGTTGGCGTTTCTGAATAGTAGGTCTGGAGGGAACTGGAGAGCAGACTCAGGGCTGGCAGGGTACTGGATCACAGACTGGGTCTTGGAGACAAGGAGCTAGGCAAGGCAGGACACAGGCAGGGGGGCAGAGGTGAACTTGTAGCACCAGAGGTTAACATGGTGCACTGGGTAAAACAATGATTTGCTCAATAGTAGCGTGAAGAGCCGGGGTATAGCAGGACCTAGTTCATGTTGATACAAGTTGATGATAAGGAGCAGTTGTGATTTGGTGGGTGCAGGAATATGGAAGACACACACACACACACACACACACACACACACACACACACACACACACACACACACACACACACACACACACACACACAGACACACAACACAAGCTGGAGATGGACAGGAAACGCTCTGAAGGGGAAACCAGCAGGACCACAGGGAGAGGCAGAGCTGGTATACCTGACAGTGGGATAAGAAATGTGGGCTACCGTACTTAGCCTCCTGCAAATATGACCTGGACCCAGATGATCACAAGAAAACAAATGCTCTCTGGCTTTAGTAAAAAGCTCACAATCTTCCTTTTTTCCTTCATCTTTGCTGTTTTGTGTTTGTGTGGAATTGTATGATGAGGGTCTGTGGATGTACAACAAAATCTGGAACTTCTTTGAAACAAAAAATGGGGGAGAAAAAGAACCTGCTTATTCTCAAAGGACTTTCATGTTGCTAACTACGCTGTGCAGGGGAGCATGAAAAGGGCCCTGCACAGAGAGCCAGGGCATCAATGGCAATTAATGCAAGTGGTGTCTCAGACAAGGAGGCTAATGAGTTTTAATATACATGCAGGTGAGGGAGAGCTGAGTCGCTGAAGCCCTTAATGAACCCATGACAGCCTAATTAGCCACAATTTACAATTCTGGGATTCTAATCAGAGGCACTGAAATGCTGCCACGCATCTTTGTATGAATGAGTCCTTTTAAAGGCTCCAATCTGCTGCCTTGATTGATAATTGCCTGTTTTTTCTCTATCTCACTATCTCTGTCTATGTCTGGATTGTAGCTCGGCCAACTTATTCCATAATAGTGTGGAGGATGTTTTGATAGTCACAAATCCAATCTCAACACACACAGACACGCATGCTCACACGCACACAGTTGTCTTGGAGATGACATATTCATCTGTTTTAATCAGTGAAATTTTATACACTTTTGCATTTGCATTTTTTATGTTAAAGCCCCAACAAGGATTTTTTAAAGAAACTTTTTTTTGACACAGTTATTCTAATATTTCTGCCTCTTTATGACCTACAACAGCAAATGTGACAATCAGGGAGAAAACTGTAATCCAGGGCAGAGCAACAAGGACAGAGCAACAATTTAGGCTAAAGGCTAACCCGTACAGACTAGCACTCCCGAGTCTGTATGGTGTGTGTTTGATATTCCAGCCCACTTTAAGGCCCTATACACTGAGTGACTTGGTACTGTCTCAGGTGGGATGTTCCATTTGCCCACAATAAAAGGAGGGGGGGAAGTATGGATTTCTTGTACCTGAACTTACTTATACTAATGGCAATCAGTTGTAATATTGTTAGAAGATTGTCTATACTGAAAAATGTGTTCAAATTTTAGGTATCTTTATTTTTATATGCATATGTTGAGTATTTTTCATGTTATATCAATACAGTAAAATAAATGCACATGCTGTCTTTTTACAACAGGTGACAGGGGGAACACTACGCTTTTGTCCACAGAGATGCCAAAATATAATAAATGAAAAATTCCTTGTGGGACCTTTAATGTCTTCCTAGCTCTCGGGGGGGCCAAACTCGCCATTGTTGAGCAGTACTGTTGCCACGGATACAAGAAGCAAAGAAATAATAATTGCTTGTGTTTACCTGACTGTGATGGTTCACACACGCTGAGCCCATGTCACTCTGTTCTGATCTTAAGCAAATCAGGTGTCATTCCCGAGCTTTTTCTCTCACTTATCATTTACTGCACTTATCTGTTCGTTCCACTGCTGAGCCGCTTGAGAATACAAATACTATTCACTGTTTTTAACCATTTCTGGATAGTCTGTGTGTGTGTGTGCATGTGTGTGTGCTCCTGCCTGTCCCCACTCAGTGTGTGTGTGCTGCTGGCTGGGCGTGGCTTCTAGTTTTCCTCATCTGCCACTAGCTCACCCAAGCACCTGCAATTCATCTGCCAATCGAATCTCCTGCCGCATTATATAAGCACCGGCTTCTCGGCCAGATCCTCGTATACCTGATGGTGTCAATGCCTCGGCCAACTTCTGTCTGAACATTGTGAATTTTTGGGTGAGGCTTTTTTTGTCTTTTTGTGATGGAATTCCTGAAACCCTAACTCTACTTTCTGTATACCTTGACACGCTAAGTCTGCCTTTCAGCCACAGCAACCCACTGGATTCACTATGAATCCAGAACTGGACTCTGTCAGAACCTGGAGCCCCCTGCTTTGTTAGTCAACCCCTGGTTGAGTCTGCCATGCTGTGTTGCTGTTTACCTTCATCACTGAACTTTGTATTAAAACATGTTTTTTGAACATTCATCATTCCATTGTCTTTGTGTTCTCAAAGGTGTGATTGTCACGAAAAACCCTAACGAAAACTTGAATTAACATCACTATCCATCCATTCTTTGCTGTTTATCCTTTGAGGGTCGGAGGTGAAAATCTGGAGCCAATCCCATCTGGCCCTGGACAAATGTATAGAGACAACTCACATTCACACTGACATTCACACCAACCTTAACCTAATCCGCATGTAAAGCTGGAGTATCTGGAGAAAACCCACGCAGAACAAACAGATTCCACACGGAAACACCCTGGCCAAGCTGGGATTCAAACCGAGAAGCGACAGTGCTAACCACTGCACAACCACTGCACAACCATTACTATCTGGAACATTCGGAAATATGTAAGCCCATGCTAATCCTGCGCTCATTATTAGTACTGGTAGCCTGTTACCAAACACAGAAAACTCACTCATATTCTTTATAAAAGCTGGCCTGCAAGTTTTCATTGTGTGAGACGTGTTAATATTAGCTTATATTACAGATTTTTTATCGATTCTGTTTTTGCTTATCACAACACACAGGTACATGGTTTTAGTAGGAGAGACGTCAAATTGTTCTATTCGGGGCAAGTAATATCGGCACTGAGTAGTTGCTGTGTGTTAAGTCATTATTAAAAGTAATGTGATTTGAGCTCCTTATCACAGATAACAGTGATGTTCTAAAGAATTTTTAAACATTTGTAAAACACAAAGGTGCTCAGGAGGTTGCATTATTGATTCTGTTAAACAACCAGAGCTACTTGTCCCCTGTCTAGTTAACCTCGATAACTTAAGAGTCTACTCGTTAGTTAAAGATACTAACTGAAGTATCAAAACAAGGAAAAATAGAATTACAGCAGAAACTCCTCACTTTGTCTTTGAAAAAGAAAACAAAGACAATTTCACAGAGTCCTTCAGGAGCTTCATCTAGACAATTGCATTCATTTAATCAACCAGGATTTACAGTTTGTCAGAGAGTAGATTATTTAGAATCGTATCAGGTCAGTGCCTTCTGCCTTTCGTTGACTGCAGAGCCTCTCACCTTCATCTGCCTTGATTTGTTTTCAAGTTTCTTCTCATTACATGTTTTAATCAGTACCTCCTGCTGTTTTAATACATCAATGTAGGTCACCCTTCCCATTTCTATATGGTGAATATGTTTCTCATCTTCCCAGGTGTCAGCCTTCACACTCTTAATAATAAGTAATTGGTTATTTTGGATTGTTGTATTATTTTTGAATCTTCCCCAAAGTCTTCAGTTTTATATTTTCTAGCTCATATTCATAATTAACTTAACCAGTTGCCCTGACACTATGTGTTGCCCTGCCAATTATTGTTAAGCTTGTTTTTGTAAAATGGAAAAACGTGTGTTGCATATAAAGACATAGATTATTACTGATTACTTATTATATTACACTGATTTTAAAAGGACAATTAGTGTCTCATTAGGAATAATAAAAATAATTGAAATGTTTAAAGTAAAATACATGACAAGAAAATACCACACAATATATGCGACAAATGTTCTGACAGTGTTTTGAGTCCCCTAAAATAAGCATAATTAGAACTAGAATCTCTTCCACCACCACATATTGCAATGTTACACTAATTAGACAGTTTTAGAAAATAGATTTTCAAAAGTTGAACAAGTGCATGCCCAGAATATTTCACATACTTTTAATGATAGTTGTGGTCAGGGGACAACTCACAGCATGTTATCCATGTTATTCATTACAGAATAGGGGGTAGATGATCGGTCCATTCTGTCTATGTCTTAACAACAAATACCATCCAAAACCTTCAGTGTGTTCTCTACTTTATGTCTTTTGTGGTTCCAACTGAATACATACAATCTTCTTTTTTTTCATGAGAAGGTTTAATTCCCTTAAACTGCAGGACAGTATTTAGCAATTGTTACTGCAACAAGAACAAAAAAGTGAAGTTTATTTGGGGAGTATATCCACAGCTGCTGATGATCCACATTCAGCCATGTATCAGCCTGATGTTAAATGTGACTTGAGTCAAAATCAACTACAGTGTGTTTGTGTTCATGGTGATGAAGAAACGTGTCACCCAGTGAAGCAGAGTATCTCACTAATTCTGGGCCTCGATGGCAAAGAGGAATGAAAAGAGTTGATTCTGAAATTATTCCAACCCCATTCATTTTGGGATTATTTATCGTGTAAAATGTTCTATTGTAAATTGACATAATTGTTTAACTAAGCATCACATGATGATAAAGTGAAAACATGTCTTTATAAATTCAGATATCTTTGAATGTGGTTAAGTCTTTTTTTTGCCCATCTGGATTTGGGCAGCTCACCTTCCGGTCAGATCTCCTCAAGCGCCATCAGATTGAGTTTAAGTCTGGGTTTTAGTGGCTGCTCAAGGATTAAAAAAAACAAAAAACACTTGTATTGAAGCCACATTGTCTTAGTTGTATGCTTCATGTTATTGTCATCATGAAAGGTGAAGTGTTGCTCCAGTCAGCTCTGGACCAGGTTTTATTCAAGGACCTTGCTGCATTCGTCTTTCTCTCAGTTGACCGGTAAACAAATCAGCCACTTGCAATTGCATCATGTCCTCCATAGATGTTCTCCTCTGTTAAAATACCAAGGGCATGGGCTCATTGCCCTCTAAGGTAGCTAGGACCTTGAATAAAAGTAACTTAGATCATGGAATGCATGAAAAAAAGAGGGAAACAGTTAAGTCAAAAGAAGACATAGCCTCATGTCATAAGGCCACTGGATAAAAAAAAAGGTTAAGAACTGGTCTAAGCCTATGAGAAATACCCTTGTTCCTGATAAGTGATAACTGCGCTGCGTTGCATACAGGATACCTGCTGCACCTAATCCCATCCTGATACCGATGGGTTAACGCCTGCTACGTTGATCTATACTCTCTCTCCAGGCGTGAAATTACTGCTTATCTGTTCTGTGGCTTCTACGTCATGTGCATTGTCCGACTAAGCAGATTCCCATCTTGTCCTCACAGAGGTAAACACACCACAGTGCGTATCTGCTCCATCATGGCTGAATGATTACACACTGCAATAAGAGACCAAACAAAGGCAAGGTATGTAGAGGTGATACAATGTAGTACTTTCTAGAAGGTATGTATTCCCATGACCTCCGACTATTAGAAACTGCTCAAATCTGTAAAAGGTTGTCACAAAATACTGTACTTCTTTTTGTTGCTTGCTCCTGGTGTGTGTAGAGTGCTGGGTGCTATTTGCTGGGAGGATTCCCTCTGTTCTGGCTCTGCTTGATCATTTCACGTTTACGTTTGGCAGGTGCTCTTATCAAAAATGACTTACAACTGGGCTACAATTATTAAGCTTCAGTACAGTAGAAGAAGAGCTGAGTCTTGATGAGGTTCTAGACGAGAGTGGGACACCCCTGCTCTGAATATGGCAGCGGAATGACCATGGAGGAGCATAAGGTGCAAAGTGGCAAGAGGATAGCTTGTTATCAAATAGGACAGTGAGGGATGGATGGATTTAATTAAATTCAAGCAGATTTGTATCCCTGGTGGGGACAAGAGGTAGCCATCAAGAGTCATGGACAAGAGGGCAACATTTTGTCAGATGGGCCCCTCATCTACACCCACCAGCACCGGGGGTTTTAAGCCCCAAAGCTTATGACCTCCATACTGGGCCCTAGAGGGTGCCTGGAATCTCATGAGAGCAATTTGCCCTGTAAATGGATCATATAATTGTCTGACAGAGGTCTCACTCCGCTGTTGTTTTAAAACCACGGACTGGGGCTTTTTAATTTTCCTGCTAAAACGGTTAAGACGGAGTGTTGGGCCAAAGCATGCATGCATGTAATTACTCCTGGGCTTATAGACATTACTATTCTCTCTCTCGCTCTAGCTCTCTGCTTCTCTATGTGTGTGTGCGTGTTTGTGTTATTTTGCATCCACGACATGGCGCTCGCACTGGTTGATGTGCAATTTTCAAACTTCTGTTCCACTTCCAATGGACTCCTCAGTGCGATGGCTGCAGCTTGAGCTGAATTTTAAAAGCATTGTTGTGCAATCTGTCAAAACAATGAGTAAGCCGATTTGTATACAAAGGAGCAGAATGTAATTCCGAATGAGAATGTGTGCTATTCATCCCCTCTTCACAGCCCATGACAGGTAATTCTCCAGGGTTCAAATATTTCTGGATATCATAATCATATTTTCCAAGTTTTTCTTTTTTCTTTTTTTTCATCCGTTGACCTGCACTTCTTGGAGTTAAATCACATCACAGGGATTAAAGGCAGCTATAAAACCAAATCCACTCATGTTTGCTAGAGGATGATATCAAACTTCAATTGGAGTTTGGGCTTTAGCAGTTTCATTTTGATCTCGATGGGATTTTCTGCTCATTCAAATAAAGCCACAAAAAGAGTCCTCCACCTGCCACGCAGCTAAATTAATATGAATGCTTTATTTCATAGGGATTGGAAGAGTCAATCATTTCCTGACAGAAGATATGAGTAGTAAAGCGCTGGAATTATTACTGGCACAGCCTATAGAGCAATTCACACACACGCACAGTGTCTGTGCATCAACCAGAGTCCCTCACAATGAAATCAACATAGGGTAGTCATAGTCCGATGCATGTCTCTTGGTCCAAAGAGCTTTTTACACTGAATTTAATGCAATTATTTCACAGAAGAATGTAAATATTAGTAAACATTATTTTCAAAATGAAAGAGTAGGTGATTGAATGTCAGTTTTGCAAAACCAGATCAGCTGGTCATCTAGTCACTGTGCCGATCCATCACTTTGGTCGAACCATTATAAATAAATTAATTAAATTTTAAAAAGTCAACCACCCCTTGGCAGATTCAAAGATTTGTCCCCTGAGGATCAGACTTGATGGTATTGGAGACCTTTCCTCCATGCAGCGTCTCCATGGGGGAGATTTTCACCGGGGACACTCTCCCTATGTTTGACTGTCAGTCACAGCTAATGCATTTAAGATAGTGTTTTTTTTTTCATTCTTAGTAAAACCAAACTATGTGTACAGTTTTTTGTCTGTCAATCATCACAATTGCATTAATATCACTTTGATTAAAATTGGATTTCCAATTCCTGGGTTGAATTATATTCTTTTTTCTGTATTTACTCATGACAGTAGTTGTTTTCTCGTCTATTTTATTTATTTAATACTAAAAACTACTTTGTGATATTTCACATTGTGATATTGCTTCTTTTACTTAATTATTTAAAATATGTAGGTACTGCCCTTTTACACTTTCTAGTGTTTACTCTCAAGTTTGATTGATTGAGACATTTATTTGCTGCCGATTAATCGAGAACAGCAAAATGTCTTAAAATATAATGACACTGAGCCAAAAATATCATGTTCATATTACGTTGTGATAATTTCTCTGAGGTGACATAATTCAGTAATAGAGTATCACAGTAACATTCCATAATAAATGTGTTTCCTATTTATGCTCAGTCCATAGATTTTCAGATTTCCTGCCTATTTGCCACATTAGTCTGAAATCAGTCCAACACGATGTTGATGAGTGTGGTGATTTATCCTGATTTGGCTGATGGAGTGTGGTTGATGCCGTAGATGCTGACTGATTATGGAAATCAACAGTAAATTGTTTTTGAACGTGGGCCACTTCTCCTCAGCACTCCATGAAGGGCATGGGGAGTTGCATGCCGTAACTCACCACCGTGATGTCAGACTTGTAATGTAATTACAAACCCATCTGTCTCTCATCGTATGACAAGCGCAAAATGTCCAATTATGGTTTCGTTTAAACTGTAATTAGTTCGGCCCAATTTGCCGTCCTCCAGCGTGCTGCCTGTGCCTAATGAAAGGGAGATGCATGATTCTGTGCTAAAGAACCTGAGAGATTTCTGCTTACCACACACTGTCTGTTAGACACACTTTTTGCCTTTGCCTTTGCCTTTTTAGGCAAAGCAGTAATTAATGTGGTTACAGTCCCATTCTTATTAATGCTTTTCACTTATAAGTATTTCCTCAAAATACTCAGAGGCAGGGATGTGTCTAGTGCCTGAGGCCAAACATCCACTGGTACTCCTGAGGGGATTGATCTTTTCATAGCAAATAATTTAATCATAGTTTAGTTTAATTCAAACATATTCAACCTCTGGTGAACACACAGACTGCTGCCATATCCCTGAGTCATAGCCATATGTCTCTCGGCCATATTTGAGATACAACATTAAAAAAAAAAAACGTTGAACACGACCTGGGGCTAGTATGTATAAAACCTTTAAGAAATGGTATTAAACTTTGACTTATAATTCAAAATTTTGCGAGTAGCCCTCGCTGTTGTATAGTAAGAACTATAATCATGTCTGTACCCACAATGCCCTCCCTGAACCAAAGAGACCAATAGCAGAACTACAAAGGTGATGTGTCGAGGCTGCATTGCATCCATCATCACAGCTGAAAGTGTTTGTAAACCTTCTAGCATTTTTGGGTATATGCTTATCAGGTTGTCGGAACCCTGGAACACGATTGGCTCCTGCTGCTGGAGGTGTTTTGGCCCCAGAGACTGAATCATGCTCATTTAAAAAAGAAAACTTGAATTGTCTAGTTTTTGTCACAGTGAGGTTCTTGATAAACTACCTGGGGACTGAGTCAATTTTGTTAATGACTGATCTTTGACACACAGGGAAAAACCCTCTGCATGTGTTAGTTTTCATTTAGATTTTTTTTGTTGATAGCTGCAACAGTTTTCCTTCTTTTGGTTGCATGTTTGTTTTTGTTTTGAATAACATCCATTAGCTTAGTTCTTTTTTGAATTTTACCTTATGAGTCTTTAATCAATTATTATTATTTTCTTACCGAGAACATCAGTTTTCATGTTGCTTCCCTTCTCCCCTACCAGCTGGACCATAAAACTGAGTAGTTGACCCTATAGAAAGCAACAAATAGAGATTTGCGACTCATGGATCATCGTTATCATCATTGTGGGTCGTTGCTGACAAGTGCAGTGTGCTAGAAGTATCACTTCCATATAAGTTTTTGTTACCATTTTTTAAAATTCAACTTTGGGGAAATTTCAAGGGGAACTATGCACTGTACTACTTTCAAACACAGAGGTGGGACAATCAAATGGCAGACAGTAAACGCTGTTCATATTAAACAGGGAGTGATTTCAGACACAGCGCTCATCTTGATTAAGACTAACCATAATTCACTGTAGCTATAGCTTATGAAATATAGAATATATGGAATATATATGCATACAGTTCTGTTGTCAATATCAACATATGATGTTTGGCATATTATCCAAACAATATTTAATGAGCTCAAGAAACATATAGTAACCATGTTAAGTGTGAACCATCAGTGGAGATTGTGTAAAAATCCAATATATGTTTACTGGTATAGGCTGTGCCACTGTTGCCACACAGGAAGGAGGTTCTGGGTCCGAACCGACGGCAAGGGCCGTTCTGTGTGGAGTAGAGCCCCGTGCCTGTTTTTAGGTCCCTGAGACTGGGACTGAGACTGAACCTGAGAACCTTGTTTAAAAAAACTTGTTTTCAAAATTAAAAGTAGATCAAACAAGAGGCCGTCTGCAGATTATAGATTTTTTCCAAACTAAAGTTAGATTGATAGTAAATTTTCTGTTGATCAACTGGTCATGAACTCCTTCATGTTGTGCAGGTAGTGTGTGTGTGTGTGTGTGTGTTTATCTGACAGACCTTGCTTATTTTATCAACTCATCACCATGCATTTTCAAAATAAATGAAGTGTTCAGCTGCTGCCTCTGCTGCTCCCCCCACGTGACTGCTGACACCTCTGCTGCTCCCAAACTATTTAAATCAAGGGAGACTTATAGAGAACCAATCACAAGCGGACAGCAGTGATGTCATTAATAAAGAAAATACAGTGATACACTGCTGCTGCAGATACAACAGTGAGTATGATAGAGAGAACGGAGCCTGAAATAAAAAAATCTAATTCAGAGGAGGCAAAAAAAGTATCGCTTCACACTGTCAGAATGTGAGGGGAACTTGTTGTATCGCCTTTTCGCTTTTTAATCATCCTAAACTGCAGGATTATTAAATTCAGAGACAGATGTGATGTCCCCAATCTATAGAATTCAACCGAATTATTTGTATATGCTTGTGTTTGTCCTGGGATGGTTCGGTACCGTCGGTCGATCTGTGTGATACTGGACTCAGCACAAAGATCAAAGATCACAGATCTATAGAATGAATATCAGCTGACCAGTCAATATTTGTGATTGTCCCCTCAGTATTTATTTATTTAGAGTAATCGGACTGATTACCTCACATCAGTGGATCCTAACCTCCACTCTGGGATATTATTTGGAATGGAGCTTTGAAAGTGAATAGTTTTTATTTATTTTTTGTGAGTGATCTCCTGTGTGCTCTGTGCGCCTGATGGCACAGTCACGTTCACTGCAGCGATTTTACACACACTCGTCGTTCATGATACACGCACAGTGTTAGAAGATATTATTAAAAGCTATTAATGACTGTTAATAATATATATTGGATGAATGGTAAGTTCTATTTAATATATTTAGGAGGAAGATATTAGTTAATTATTTATTCTATTTCACTGAATCTTTGTTTGTCTCAGTTCAGAGGAATCTGAATGGAACCTTTTGTCTCAGTACATGGGGTAAGAAATTTATTGTTGCCTTGAAAACATGCAAATAGTTAACTCCATTTCGACGAGGATGGGATTCGAACCCACGCGTGCAGAGCACAATGGATTAGCAGTCCATCGCCTTGACCACTCGGCCACCTCATCCTGCACATACAGTTATTCAGGATCTATTGCTTCTTTGTGTGAATATTTGGATGAAACCGGTGAGATTTGAATGCATACAGTAAATATTATCCACCTCAGACTTCCAGGGAAGCTCCTTAATAGATAATAGACATTGATTTCATTCTCCTCTCACTGGATTGCTTGTCATGTGGCACAGGAGCAAAGACATTGAGTGGAAGGACGACATCTGTAAATGTATTCAGGGTGTTGGTGCCTGCATTCAGGCGGTGATTAGCCTGTAATCAGCGAAGTACAAGCTGATTATTAGGTCTCGATCATTAGCTCAGCTGACTTCAGGGAATCTGCTTTCTAACCACCTATTTCCTCTCTTCTGCATTTCTATCCTTGATTACAACACACTCCTCTGATTTCTGTAGCTGTGGCAACGACACAGTCTTATCCGATCTTAGAGATGTCCATATCTCTCTGACCTCCTGTGATAAGAGTTTAAGAGAAGAAAAACAGAGAGTATAGTGTCACATGGTTTTCCAAACAATGGTCAAATTAAATATGAGCTATGTATGAACCATCAGCAGCTTTAGTCCTCACAAATCAGAATACTGAATAGAGTTAAGAAGAGCATAGAGATCGCTGCAAATAAGTCCAAATAAATTAGTGGAATGCAGATTCACATAGGGATTATGTAAATGAAGTATGGGGGGGAAACACTTTCCAAACTATAGACATGGCAGATTCACACTGAATTTAGAATGCAGGTCTGTCCACACAGGAGCAATGTGTTCCACATCATTCATTCAGCCCAACATTGGCTTCCTCTCAGCTGATTTCTTGTCACCGAAACAACAGTGAAAGAAATGTGCAGATTTATATCAATCTATGCAGCTGTGTTAGTCTCATCAACACTTGTTGCCTTTTTTATGGAAAACAATGCCCAGCGTGTAATGCTCAGTCAGACAATGACAAAGGTTAAGAAAAGGAACGGCCACAAGGAATAGAAGATAAAGCATAAGTGGACAGTATACCTCCTCTGGGAAATGTGGCTTTACCTATACAGCATCAGCACACTGATTTATTATGGACAACCTCACGCCTGCAGGTGATCAATCACCTCACCAGTCAGTTGGCACATGAGCTCAGTATGAGCTGAGTATTTCTCTGCATTTTCAGTATTAACTCTTAAAAGCTGAGGCTAGTAATCTTGGAGAAGCTAGCACGAGCGGGCTACGCTTGAAAAAAATGCAATCGATACATCCCACCCCCTCCCATTGGCTCTCGTGTCAAAGCTACACCTTTTCATTGACTCGCTAACTTCTGGTTATCGTGGTGTATGTCTGCCCGGCTGAAGACTTTGGTCATGTGCAGTGAGAGCGTGGGCGATGGTGCGTTCAGGCAGACCGTTTGGTTAGTGACAGACAGGTACCAAGGCCAAACATCACATTTGGACTGAATTAAATTGTTGTCCTATTTATTACAGTCCTGTGGGGGCCACACACATAGCCTTTTTTTTTCAGACCCATTTATGTACTGATGGCTTTCAGGACATGAAGAGGATTTCAACAAATAAGAAACAAGGTGTTTTGGAAACAAAATACCAACCCTACCTTTAAGCCACAGCTGAATGTTTGATTGTGGCAAGTTGATAAAGACAGTTTGGCGACACATGAACCAAAGAAAGCCAGGTACTTGAGTGAAATCTTTCCCCAGCCTGCTGACAGACGCTGACCAGATCCAGTGATCAACAGAAGCAAATTCAAGTTCAACAGACTGTTTTACTTGTTTAGACAAGTTTGAATATGGTATATGTATACTGCACAGTTAGAAGTATTAATACACAAGAGCTATTTGATGTGCGAATGATTCAGATGTCTGGAAACAGGTCAGGATGAGGCCTGGATAGAGTCAATCAGTATGAATTTCATGTTTCGCATTCGAGCCTGAAATTATTCCTCTTGCAGTTTTTAGAGCGCTATTCTACCAGCAATTAAGTATTGTGGTAAAGTTTGTCAAATTAAAACATATTAAAATCTGCTTTCCACTTGCTCCTTGTACACATTTCGTCTTCTTCTTCCAAAACATCTTTTACCCTCATGATTCTGAGGTTATCTAGGTTTCAAAAATCCTGTTTCTCTTATCGATCGGTGTCTGGCTGCTCTAACATCATGACATAACGATTTGCAGTTTGTGGTTTTGTGGTCTCGCAGTGGTTTGGTCATTAATGAGGAGTTGTCAGATATTGTTGTCCTTTAAAAAAAAAAGACCCCAGACATCATCTGTGCAGGAGCTTATCACCTGTAGTAATGTTTTATTCCTGTTTTATTCTCTAGCGACCTTAGTAATTATGATGGGGAGGAAGTCAGGTGACGTGGTATGAAGATAGAGGAGAAGGGTTGGGTGGATGGATGGTTCCACAGAACATAGGATTTTGACACAGGAGACAGCTGTATATACTTTTTTCATTTTGAAAAAAATAGTAAGCATTTCAATCATAACACAACCATAACTACACATTTATATTATTGTAGCCATGACGACGAAGGTCCCGTAGGGCTGGAATTGTAGTGGCACTGTTTTATGACACACTTCCATTTGTGGTATCAGAGGGCAGGAATAAATGACCTACATATATGGTGTTGTTGTTGTTGTGACATCAATCTGCCTCCACTGGGCTCCACCACGAACATCACTCTGAAAAAGCTCAACAGCCCAATGCAGACATGTGCTGTTGAAGCCTGTTCTGGACCCACTTGTGATCTGTGAATTTGACTACTCAGGAGAGCAGAAAATCAGCTCTGTGCTCACTCTTCTTCCAGCCTCATGAATCTGCCAGAGCGCTCTCCAATCTTGACTTGCAGACTGATAATAGCTCAAATTTGTTTTGTGCCAGCTCAGTGGTTTTGTCATTCATAAGCTGCCACACCACAGCACAAGCCAGTTTTATCTTTCGGTGAAAATATTCACTTCAAGTGCGGAATAACTTCACTTAGTCACTGCTCTGTCTCTGTGAACCTCCACTTTTTTACGAGCTGAACCTGGAGCTGTGAGGGAGCAGGTCAAGAGCCTCATTGATCTCAGTCTCAGATGGCTGTATTTTGTTCAAAGCCCTTTGGTGCAGAGTGTACTGTGTACTTCGATCTATGGATGATTTATCAAGTCTGCACTGGCTGCGACTTGCTACAAGTCACAACACACTGCCATGGTGATTAATTATGTGCTTGAATGGCAATACAGACTGTAAGCTTGTACATGATGTGACAAGACGGGTCAATAACCAGCAGTCATAATGGGCCTTTGGAGAGGAAGGACCTACTGGTGTGATTACATTTTACAGCGCGGGGGCCGAGGAACATGGAGAAACATGGCAGAATCCATGCTGTATATATATATATATATAATCAGCATGATTACAGTTTAATTGTACATTATTATTATTATCACACACAACAACAGCGGCAGCTGAACAGTTACAGATGCCCTGTTACACTTGTGTAGTCAGTGTTGGAAGAATTACTCTTCAAATGTATTTCACTAGTCTTAAATAGATCTTTTTAAGATAATACAATGTTAGTAACATTTTTAAATAAGTTGGATTACTACAAGATTCTCTTACTTTATTATTGTGTGCAAAAGTGGCATTCACAGAACATGCAGACTGAACCCAGGAGTCACTCAGATGGTGATGTTTAGTCGAGCAAAAAGGATAAAGACCCTTTCTTTCCTCGACCTTTTATTTTCCACAACATGATGTTACAGTAAAAAACAAGACAAAAATATAACTACGTGCATTTACAGCTGCATAGAACATTTTGTCTTCACTCTTGTTGCCTTGCAACTACCCCTCTTTAGAAAAAGAAAAAATAGGACAAGAAAAGACGGCATTTACCCTGTCTGTTTCTGCACAACAACAAATAAGAGATAGAAAGAGAGACGATGTAAATTTCCTTCCATGTGCATTGCTGCAAAGACCAAGGAAGCTAGCTTACATTCAGAAATAGTTCTCAAACTGTTGTTGAAATGTTTCCAAATATTGAAGTTTGTATGCTGAACATTATAAGACAGATTAAACTGGCCAAAGACCAGTACACATAGATAGCTGCTATGCTGATAATGCTAACAGGCAACACACAACACACATTCTTTTAAATCTCAGAGTGAATAATGCCGAATTAAAAAGTAATTAATCATTGCAAACTGTTAATTTAATTAATCCTTATAATATTCTCTTTACCATCAATTTCAATTGTAACTTTGAAATCTAATGTTGTATCCTAAATACATAACTGTTTATTCTGTCATTCGCTGACTTCTATGACTATGACAATGGCCTCATCTGGTTGGATGAATATATAAAAACAGACTAAATTCACATGTCTTTGTATTAGGGTTGTGTGATAATAATATGCTGTCTGTATCGTGTCTGGTGGCTGTATCTCTTCCAGTAACCACATGACAAAATATTTTCAGAATTAGGAGAGATTTTGAGCAAACATTAAACACATGACAGTGAGGAACCCTGTTTTCTTGTAACTAAGTTTGCATGTATCTAAACTCCAACTTTAAGATGATGTTAATCAAAACTAAATAACTCTTTCAACCTAGTCTGCTGAACGAAATGAATGCAATAAACCTTTGATTCTTACATGAACAAAGCTTATACTTTCCAGATACAAAGCAAGAGAAATGCCTGGGAAATCTATTATTTACACACTTCACATGTGTGAACTTAATACAATCAGAACATAGAGAACATAAAACTGCATCTGAACTTTACTCTTCAGTAAACTACACTTCTATTCTACTTTGCTTATGGTATGCTGTGTGTTAATGATTATAAAGAAATGAATTTAGCAACATGAAACATTGTGTTTAAGCACAAAACTGAGGAAATGTTCTGCTTTAAGGCCCCTCACTTATTGTTTCTCTTAGTAGAGTCCAAACTCCTTTCCACCTCAGTGACCCAATCTCAAGAGACCTGAGCGAGACGTTTGTAATGTTGCCAGACTCTGTGGCAATTTAGGCCATTTATTGGCAAAAAAAGTCCTCCTGTCTTTGACTGTCGCAGTTGCCCCATAAGATTACGTTGAAGCCACTGCTGTCCTGTCGCTGCTGCTGGTGGACCATCGGAGAGATTTTGTAAGTACCCTTTATTTAAACACACACGTTTATAAATACAGGGCCAAGTTGAAAAAATATGTTTTTTCCCTTTATATTCATTGCACCGTGTGTCTGCATTTGATGTCCTGAAATCCTTAAACACATAACATTTACAAGTCCTCAGAAATCTTGACATACAGCATTATTTCCTCTTGAATCACCTCTTACACTGGTTGAAGCCTTTTTATACATGCTTGACTCCCCCCACTGGATCATATCAACAAAACTGCTCATTCAATTCAAGATCAACCAATTCAAAAAATGATATGAAACACGATATCAATCAAATATATGATAACGTAAATAAATAAACTCATTGAATACCATAATCCCTACAAATGTTAATGAGGAAATGACCATTTATTTCACAGATCCCTAAATTAAACAAGAAGGCACACTGCTCGTAACCCACTCAAGAACATTTTTATAAAACATAAAATATTAACTTGCATTAAAATCAAACTTGAACATCAAACCAAGGCACATCACCACCACCAATTAAAAATTAAAATAAAATAAAAGGAATTAAAAAGTTTCTTATATTGAAACCTTTGATACTCTTTCTGTGGTGATTTGAACCAAATAGTATAGCAAAATAAATATATTGGTGTGAGTGCCACCCGAGATGATCGTGATTGGTTAGAAAGTGCAAACAAGCTTTATAAAAAAATGATTATTTGTGCAGCCAAAGCATTCTCCAGCACTGACACAGCGCTCTAGAGATCGCTCTAGCTTTGTAACAGTATTGTCACATGTGATGTCATGATGATGTCAGGTAGATCTGAAAGTGTGGAATGTTTTGTGCTGACACCATCTGGACGTTCTTGCTCTGCAGGGAGTGCTCCTGGGATTCCCTTTGCCTTCCACCAATCTATGCCTCTTCTTCACTGATTAGCTGCTCTGATCTGAAGTTTCCTGACCACGAATCATTAGGGTTCATTGATAGTTAAAATGTTGAGGTCTCACATATAAATAGGCCCTCTTAATCCCCTTTTCACACAGACCCTGACTCATACATATGTTTTTAAACAATACATCTTCCTTAATTATCTTTTTTCCACTGTATATATAGTTTTTTATTACTAAGAGAATACATGGAGCCAGAATGGTTCCCCTCAATTAGATCAAGGATTTTTCACAAATATAATTTCAGTGTTGTAAAGTTAAATCTTTTTTCATTTGTTCTGCAGTGGAATGAGAGAATGGTTGGGTCCCATGGTGCTTTTCATTACAGAATGAATTGATCAGCAGATGGGTTCAGCTGCAGCTCTGAATCTGAATGACTTCTACAAACCTCATATTCTACAAGAAGAATTTATTAAATACCTGAATTTCAAACCAATATGAAGCCCTAAATCAACACTGTCAGTAGCCTTGTTTAACATCTTAATTGGATATGTGTGATGATGCTACTTCATTCAGAAGTGTGTCCTTTTTATATTAACGAGGGGTATAATTACAAGAGAAACAAATCATACGGTATATTACACCTTTTATTGCTTTGCAATTTCACAAATCAATAATTATTATTATTATCTTTCATGTAATCACTGACTGATGGAATCAGTCTGCTATATATAAGTTTTGGTTAGGGTTATATCAATAAAAAATAGGAGGTCCTAGAATCATTCACATTTCTGGTGAGTGAGGAGACTGCAATGTGTGAAGGGGACACAGTAACATTGCACGACTGACTGAATGAACAATGGAGTTTCTTTCCTGTAGCCTATATTTATTCAAAATCACCATCTTTTGTTTTTGGGATTATTATTGCATTATTTCTGGAATCAGATTTTGTATTGTTTTCCGTCAAAACCCTTACCCTCTCTCAAATATGTCCTGCCCTTATGCAAATGTTCTCTGCTTCTGCTCAGATCTGTATGGCCACACTCAGATAAACTGTTGCTGCACAATTGTCCTGTGCTTCAGTTTAAGGCCAATTCATGTTTCTGTGTCGTAGCCACACAGTAGGTACGCATGTAGCCTACATAGTGAATGTGAGTTGCTGCAATTACACTATTACACTACACTATTAAATATCTTGTTTTTGATGACCAGAAATCCTTATCAGTATTTTTCCTTTCTTACTTTATGAACAAACATAACTATTGTATTCCTACATCAATCTTACACACATGGGTCAAAAATGACCCGTATTAATTTTCCAAGTTATTTCATGCATGAGTGTTTTTTTGCTATATCTTTGAAATCAATTTATTTAATAATTTAATATTCAAAATGTTCATTAAATATCTTGTTTTTGATTACCACAAATCAATATTTTCATTTTTCCTTACTTACTTTATGAACAAACGTACATTTTGTATTTTTACATCAATTTTACACACATGGGTCAATATGACCCATACAGTATGTTTTCACTATGGAACAACTGCCATTCATTACACAAAGCTGCTTTTGCACATCTGATGCATGTTAGTCTTATTTTACAATCCATTATAGTGAGAAAATGTATACAATACTAGATAGCTGTTGACATATTCTTTTCTAGCTAGCTAACCATAGCTAGATCAACAAAATAAAAACCCTGAATAGAACAGTATATACTTAATAGACTGATTGATGTGCATTTGAAAATTGTATTGTGCTTTGGATTTTCTTTATCCAGTGTTAGGATGGCTGGTTGCAATCATTCCAGACTTACGACTGAAAGGGCCATAAAGATGCTGCATGAAGATGAGGAAGATGAGGAGGCAATTCTTGGTCTTTATTCTAAATCTCAAATCTCTGATGCTGAGGACCTAGACTATGTTTTCACAGGATCAAACTGCAGTTGTGGGTGTGTCTTGGAATCCAGCTCTCCTAAATGAAGAAGGTTCCTTTTATGACATAGAAGAGTCATCTGATGAGTCCTTTAAAGGGGAAACTCAGACCCAGTCCAATAGATTGACTAAAAACGGGTCTTACTGGAACGAGCATCCCTCCACTCAGGGAAGAACAGCTTGATCCTGTGCAACATAGTCTAGGTCATCAGCATCAGAGATTGCACATCAATCAGTCTATTTAGTTGATACTGTTCTATTGCGAGTTTTATTATGTTGATATAGCTATGGTTAGCTAGCTAGAAAAGAATATGACAACTAGCTAAAAGCTAGCTCGGAATTGTACATATTTCTCTTTCTCACTAGTAATGGATTGTGAAATAAGACTTACATGTACATGCATCAGATGTGCAAAAGCAGCCGAGTGAATAGTATCTCAGGTGTTCCGTAGTGAAAACATACTGTATGGGTCATTTTTGACCCATGTGTGTAAAATTTATGTTAAAATACAAAATGTACGTTTGTTCATGAAGTAAGAAAGGAAAAATTAAAATAATGATTTGTGGTAATCAAAAACAAGATATTTAATGAATACATAGAATATTAAAGGATGACATAAATAGTTTTCAAAGATATAGCAAAGAAACACACAACATGCATGAAATAACACAGGAAATGTATACGGGTCATTTTTGACCCATGTTGTGCATTAGAAGGGGTTAGAGCTACATGTTTATTTGGGATATATATTTTGATCCCGCTATAAGACCGAATATATGTCAAAAGCCATAAAAAAACAACATTAGTAATAGCATTCGAGCAGCTACCATGATGTCAGTTAATGGGGTCAACATGACGAAATAAGGCAGCTTTCCATTTAATCTCTGTACTGAACACCAGATGAATTAACTTTTACATTAGCAAAGTTTGCTCTTTTGGGTGAAGTTACCCTAACCATGAAGTAGCAGCTTAACTCTGGTGCACATGCATTAACTCTGTCCTCCTTCATGCACATATTCCAGCAGCTCCCCTTCCTCATTGTTAGGATGCTTCTCATTTTAATGACCCTGGTTTCATGCCAATTGCGTTAATTTCCTCAATATGTAAATTTTGTTAATGTGAACCCCCCTTTGACTGGCAAAACTGTTGTGAGTTAATGAGCCCTTTGTAATTACAATTGCTATAGCAACAACGGTACCTGGGCCTGGATAATATTACATGCAGTCGGTTTTCACAGTCAGCACACACAGGAGACCAAAGCCGATTAAAAACGTCTCATAATGCAGAGACATTGCCTCAGAGCGCAAATAGGTAGAAGCACAATGCATCGTTAGCCTCTGAAAAACTAAACACTAATGCCATTAAGCCCACAGAATGTAGCATTACAACAGGCCCAGTATTTTCACTATAGCTTTTCATTAGATCGTGTCTGGAGCTGCTCGGCCTAATGAAACCAACAATGAACCAAATCAAAGACTTGACGGTTTAGATCTGAATATTACAAGAAGCGCATAGCACCTCATAATTACTGAAATGAATGTGAAGACATAAAAATGACAAATGGAGAAATGAGGGCCCGACCCTCTGTACTGAAAGATGAAACGAATAAGGGGAACTGCTCCACTCAGGTCATAGTTTGATTTTATATCATCTTTAATTTAATTTTAAAGAGTGAAGCCGTAAAAGTAGATTTCTTCAATAAAAAATGATAGTGGGTATACAATTACAACAAAACTCTGGAAGGCCTCAAATAAATTGTTAGGCCTATCCGCCAACTAATTCAACAAACATCTGTCTGTCCGTATGTATATCTCGTAAACCGTTCATCTTCTCAACTTCACACATGGCATGCACCCAGGAAAGTGCAGTGCCGAGTTTGGTACATTTTGGACACGCCATAGGTTCAATATAATAAAAATGGAATAAACATGTATTGTGTGCTCTGTAGCAGTCAGTGGGGGCAGTGGGGTAACTGTCTGTGGTTGTGGACCGAGTTGAATTTCCCTCTATGTCCTCGGATAAACTACAGCAGTGGCCCGTGACAGGTTCAAATCACAAGTCCAAACACAATGTATGAAAAAATAACAACAGATAAGTAAGTGGTTCAAACTTACATAAAAGCACACATGAACAGCAATAAAGCAATTATAGCTTAATTTCAAGATAAATAATTAACTATAAAATCTTCATTTCAGATAAATCAGGAAAGATAAAGATTTTGTAAGTTTTCAAACTTCTCTCCACTATAGACTGTATTTAAAAAGTTAACATTTTAAAAAGTTGATAGTATGTTGTAGGCCTGTTTGGGGAGGACTCACTAATGACAAGGAATAATTCTGAAATAGCTCTACAGCATTAACACAGGCCAAGCAAACAGTCCATTTCAAATAAGTAGGTTTAGAGTGGGCACTGCACTAGTCCTACAAATTAGAAAAGAGCTTTGGATTAAAAATAATGAATAACCTACTGTACCACAGTTGAGAAAACAATCACCTCACGGTCCACTGAAGCTCCTTAGAGAGTTAAGTACAAATGAAGATTTTGCAATTGTGCAAGTGAGCAAATTCCATTTGATGAAAAGCATTTGATATGATAGAATCGATAAGGAACTGGACACACAAGACACCAAAAGTGATCATAAACTAAATTTGACTTGTGTTTAGAAATAAAATATAGATATAGAATTCTTGCTAACTGGCCAACACATGTTGATGGTTCGATCTCCGGCTCCTCCAATTTCACGTGTCAAAGTGTGAATGAGCAAGACAAATAAATAAAGCACTACATTGGTGTGTGTGTGTGTGTGTGTGTGTGTGTGTGTGTGTGTGTGTGTGTGTGTGTGTGTGTGTGTGTGTGTGTGTGTGTGTGAATGTGACTCGTGGTGTAAAAGGCTTTGAGTGGTTTGTTAAGACTATATAAACGTTACAATGGCTGATGGATGGGACTTAAATGCAGAGAATTCCCAGATATAGGTAAAAACTGTTTTTACTCACAGTCCAAAAGGTCACACACTGAATATTAGTCCAGCAATGTTAATCAAATCAGGCAAGGAGCATGCAAAAATCCAAAAACACATAATCAGGCAAAAAGTCACCCACATGGAGGCAATATGAGTAACACAAGAAAGTAAATACACAGAAGCAAAAATAACAATCTGGAAAGAAACAATTGACTGAGCACACTATACCCCAAAGGGTGTTCTGGTGGGGAACAAAGGGGCAAGGAAATGTGAATGAACCAGGTAAGTCGTAAAGTTGAAACAATAACGGAACTACAATGACAGGTGTTAATAATGTACAAAATAAAACAGGAAGTACAAAGTAACATAAAACTTAGTGAGACATCAATAAATGCAGTGAATTATAGTTCTAGCTCAAGGTAACTGTAACCTTTCAGAAATGTAACTATGTGACGATTAGTTTAACCTTGATGACGAAGGGCCAGTGCAACACTATCAGTACATTCTGTGTGTTCACCACTGTATGACAACAAAAGTACAGTTCTCCTGCTGCCAGTGGGTTGCGTCACAGAGAAGAGAATAGTAATCTATGTGCTCATTCAGTTGGGTTGTGTGAATGGTGACGGGTTCACTTGCTGTTGTACCTCCTTAAGTCTTCTTCATTTTTGTTCGGTTTCTTGGCGGATGGCAACCAACATCAAGGTGCATTACCGCCATCTACTGTGTCTTCTTCTTTTTCTCTGCTCGGCCCACTGGTGGGTGGTATGTTCTGTTCAAAGTGCCTTTGAAGTTCACCTACTGCTGTACAGACTGAGGTGCCTTTGAGCAGTGATGTAAACACTTACCTGAGGATTTCAACAAAGATTTGAACGGACTGCATAGGACGTGACAACAATCATATGAGTGAACTGAATGAAGTGATTCCCATCAGGAAAGTGATTTATTTTTTTCTTAAAGACCCAAAAAACCAAATGCAACCCTTAAAGGGATAGTTCACCCAAACATTTACTCATCATCTACTCAGCACTTATTAACTTGTGCGCTGTAATCAATTGCTGTGTCTCAATTCAGGGGGAGCCTTTGTAGGATGTGCCCTACTCTGCCCATGAAGATTGTGTTTCACATAGACCACAAAGGCAGAAAGAAAATAAGTCAGTTTGGTCTTCAGAGAATTTCAGTGATCAGTGTCTCTGGCTTGTCCCACCCTTATTGCTGTTGCCTAGCAACAAAGCCAATTGGACATTTTAATGCTACTTGTTTTTTTTAAGCTGTCCAGCTGTTTGGTTGAGTTGAAGCATGATACTTAAGCACTGGACGTCTTGTAGCTTGCCGGCGCCATTACCTCTTTGAAAAACTGTCGGAGCATTTGCTTTTTGGTGATGGAAGAATGCATTTGTCGGCCGCATTTGAAGGAGCCTTCGAATAAGGATAGCCTAGTTGTGCCATAGTGATGTAATCAGTCTTCAAATGCATCCCCAAAAGATGCAGCCCTAAATTGAGACACAACTAATGACTGCATATGAAGATGGAGGACATGATAGCTTCCAAAAGTGAAGCCAAAACATTTGCTTGGTGGCTGTAATATAAATCATAAACTCTGCCCTTTACATGTTGGCAGATGGGACATCTGCAAAACTACAAAGTCAAACTAAATAGTTTGTTTTAGGTTTGTTTTTTTCTGTCATGTAAGGGAGGTCTTATCTTACTGATGTATGTTCAAGTCTTAATTTTTCTTTGGTTGGAAGTTTGGTTTTAATTACCTCTACCAACAATGGTATTTTTTCGTCCCAGTACCTTTGTTTGTTTGTTTGTCACCAGGATTAAACAAAACTACTGAATTAATTTCCAAGAAACTTGATGGAAGGATGTGACATGAGCCAAAAAAGAAACCATTACATGTAGGGGCACATCCGGACAAAGGGGCTGATGACCTTGACTTGTGATTGGTTGGTTGGGTAGGACAAACACTATTGTGTACAGTCATTGGTGCTAGTAGCTTGTAGAACAATATCATTCATCCAAAGTGTAACAGAAAAGCAAGGTTGTGCTGTTGGTTATTGATTTATCCCTTGTTCTCCACCTCCTGGTCTAAAAATACATGGGAGAAGGGAGAGGAAGCAGCATTTCACTGTGATAGTGACTATTTTTTATTTTGACCAGATGGTAAATGCACATTTGAACAAAGTGAATCATCAGTAGATAAAAAAAATAAGTAATTCTACATTGCCAGAAAATCTAATTCGCCCATGGGGGACCAGGAAGATCTCCGAGCTTGTAACTCTTGAATTTTTGATTGGATCAATGAGTAAGAGCATTTGAGATGTTAGTTAAGCTGTCACCAAGTAATTTAGCTTTTTTTTCAACCCCACCAACACATTTTCATATTTTGTTAGAGGAAATATACCTGAGTCTGCCATCTCTCAGACGCCCCTTTGTGATCCACAGAGGGAGGCACTGTGACAGAGAGAGCCCAGCCGCTGACAGCCTGTCATAGAGTTAAACTCAGTGTCAGCCGGGCTACACTTTCTCACTGACATTAATTGCAGGTGACAGGGCTAAGTACAAGGCTCTGCACAATGACAATGATGACTCTGGAGGAAATTCTTCATGGTCCCCTCTCCGCCTGCTGTGACAGGAGTGATTATGCAGACTAGGAGCTTGTCAAGACCGCATTATTCGACTTTGGCTGACTGAGGAGACCATATATTGAACAAATGACAGAATCTAAACAGTAAGGTTCTTTTTTTCACTTGGGCTGATTTAAATTTGTATTTCTTTTGAATTGTTCATGTTGTGGACAACATGTACTGTAGTTGTTTTTATCTTTCTCTTAAACATAATCATTTAAATACACATCCTTAGTTATCAGTGAAAATAGCTGATATGGTGCAACAAAGATATCAATTTTAGTTATAATGATCATGTTCATAAATGTAAAATTTACTTGTTAACCAGGGAATAAGGAATCACCAGAGATGATCAAATAAAGCAACAAATATGTTGGTAATGTTCAAACATTCTGTTCCTGTTTAAGATTTATGTTTTGATCCTCCTTATTTTGCCATATTCATTTGTTTCCACAGTGATATTGTTTTTGAACAACACTACTGGCATGGCTCTAAGTTTGCCACCATTTTGATACAAACTGAAATATCTCAACAACTCAGAGCATCAAGAACTTTGGTAACAGATATTCAGGCCCTTGAGTCCTATTTCCTTTGGACCCCAAACTTTGGGATTATCCAGTAAAATATTAAACATTTACCAGCTGGATTACCCACATTTGAATTCCCCTCTGAACAAAATACCAAAATGTATTTTGGTTCATGAAAAAATACCACCAAAGCAAACATTTCCATCAGCCATAGCTATCATCATCATCATCATCATCATCATCATCATCATCATCATCATCATCATCATCATCATCCTCAGCACAAAATTGTCCTTTTGTCTATGTTAGCAATGATGTTAACATTTAGTTTGAAGCAGCACTGCAGTTAAATTAAGCTTTACAATCATGCTAACGTGATTACAGACTCTTATGCTTGTTAATTGTACAAATATTTGTTTCATGATCTGTGAAAGTAGGAAAATTCATGTTATAGGACAAACAAAACATGCATTATATATTTGACGTCAAAAAAGTAGTGGCAGAGGAAAAGGAAAGGGCTTCACTGATGTCACTGCACAGAGTTTTTAGGAACAGAAAAACATCAGGGTTTGTTATTGTATGGTTTGGTGATACTGTGAATAAAATCAGGTGTTTCTCAAACATTAGGGATAATGTAACTACACAACTCAGATTTACCTTCAGCCTCAGAGTACCCTGAAGTTCGGACGCTAAAGTGCACAACTGAAGTTATGTCCTCAACATCCGCTGGTGGCCATTAACACCTGCTAACATACTAGTGGTAGTTGGCAACCTAAATTGTGCAGAAGACCTTCAAACGTAAAAGTTATATTCAAAATCTTGTGCTATATATAAAAACAAATAATAATAATACAATGGGTCTTAAAGGGGACATAGCATGCCCATTTTACCACAAGTTGATATGGTTCCTTGGGGTATTAATGAAATGTCTGTAACATACTTTGGTCAAAATACCATAAGGATCATTTAAAACAGCACCCTTTTTACCCTGTATAAAACAGCCCTCCACAGAGTGACCTGTTTTGAGTGCCTGTTCCTTTAAATGCTAATGAGCCAGCTCCCCCCTCCCCCTCTCCCCCCATGATTTTAAACGATATAAATTACATATTTTATATGATATAAATTATCAAATATGCATCCCATACTTTGTATTCCCCTTCTGTTGTCCTGGAGTTTTAATTTTCCCAATCACATAATTAAATGTCCCCCTCTGCCCATCCACTACAAGCACACAAGCAGACAGACAGAGAGAGAAAGAGAGGGGTGGGGGGCTATGAAGACCATCATTTACCCCCGAACCCCGACATTCAACGGGTACAACAACAAGCGGAGAAAGCAGAATCGCGGGCTGACCTTATATATACAGTCTATGGGACTGACCAGCACGGAGAAATGCACGTCCCGTGTGAACAGCCAGGCGGCTGCGCGCTTGAGAACGGCTGCCGCGCTGCCTCGCTGCGGCGCTTCCGCGTCCGGTGTAAACCCGGCGTAACGAGTGGGGGGGCTCTGTGTGTTTGTGCCAGTGTTACAGTAGTGCTGAACACTGCGGAAGTCTTCCACACTGCTGGCTGTGTGGCGTTGACACAAATTCCAGCTCACGCATGGGAGAGCGAGCGGTCGCGCCCGAGCAACTGCTGCAGCCTCCCAGTCCCAACGATCCAGACAAATGCCACATGTGAGTGAATCGCGGGCTGACCAGCGGAGCAATCCCGGTGTGAACAGCCAGGCGGCTGCGTGCTTGGGAACGGCGCTGCGCTGCCTCGCAGCCTCGCTGCCTCGCTGCCTCCGGTGTAAACCCGGCGTAACGAGTGTGGGGGGACGGGGGAGGATGAGGTGGGGGTGGGAAGGCCATGTAGGGAGACTTCCAGTGCCTTGTTACGACACAAAACCCAGGAAGCTCAATCGAGTCACTCAAGCATGACGTTTCTGACTTAGAGGAACCATAACAAAACTCGCGAGTGTTTTTTTCCCAGAGTTTTTGGGTTGGTAGACATGCCAGATACCCACATTAACCTGTAGAAGCACTAACAAAGTGGAATTTGCATGCTATGTCCCCTTTAAAGTCTGATTGGTTTTTAGACCCCTCTGAGATTTCTTAGATTCTAGTTGTATTATTGTGGAAGAGTTACACATTATACCTTCAAAACGTGTTAAACTTTTTGAGGGCCTATCTATAATTCCACCTACTTCACACCAGGCATCATAGTACAAATATATTTCCCATTCATCGTAACCCCATCCTCCAGTGCTATTTTCAACACCTTAAATTTTCAACTGTGGAGCTGAAATGTCCCACTGAATCATTTCATATATTTGCACCATTCCAATTATTCTATAATTTATGACATTAGTAGCTCTGCACTAAGGGACACTAACACTTGAAACTCAGGGTAATGACAATAAATGCACGGCAGTCATGGAAAATTATATAAAATTGTAATTTGTCACAACAATAAGTTAAGATTCAAAACTTACAAAAGGAAAACATTAAAGTAATTTGTTCAAAATAAAAATAAAATAGCAACTCAGAACTGAAACGACAGTGGCACTGACTTGGTTATAACATCTGTCCCAAGAGATCTAATCACAAGTGGTCAGCGTTAAGTATGTGTCTTCACATCTGGCATTAAAATATGTCCTGAATATGTCCCCTGTGTGTGTGTGTGTGTGTGTGTGTGTGTGTGTGTGTGTGTGTGTGTGTGTGTGAGCACACCCTCTGCCCAGTGGTCGTAGCTATTACCTTTAAATTCCTGACCAACAGTAGCTTTCCATCCACAGACCTCTCTGCCAGTACTCATGAAGAAATGTGGGTTTGTTTTAACAGCAGCTTCTCTACTCTACTCAAACATGTGTCCATCACAACAACACACACACTTCCTGATCTCTGATCTGTTTTTTTATTTTTATTTTAAGAAAAGTACAGCATGAAACACAACTCGTCGAGATTTACTTTCTGTTTCTCGTTGTTGTGCTTCCTTGAATTTAAGAGTTTGAGCCCAGGACCTCCTGCTGCGTTCTTCACGTGTGAAAGACGATCGCCAGAGAAAGTCCAGTCCCAAGTCTTCTTCTCCTTCTTTATTCGGTTTATTGGCAGGTGACAACCAACGTCAAGGTGCATTACCGCCCTCTACTGTGTGTGTCAATATCCTACTTCCTCTTCTTCCCCATTCGGTAGCGTATCTCTTATTACCGTTGATATTTGACAGCTTCTCCTTTGTTCAGTTGAGTGGCGGGTGACAACCTCCTGTGTTGGAGTGTATATCAGAGTTATCTAGCTCATATTAAATCAGTTTGTCCAATCCTGTCTCCCTCAGCTAATGGAACATACTCCCTATTCCAAAGGTAACTACTATTTCCAAGCTTAGTTCTTCATCTCTGCTTTGCACTTTTACTCTTGAGCTTTTTTCGTTCTCGAACACACTTATTAAAGTGAAGCATTACATGCTCCACTGACTCTTCTATAAAATATTTTGTGAGGGTTCAACACACAGTGGAAGGCGATGCACCTTGACGTTGGTTGCTACCTGCCAATAAACCAAACAGAGAAGAAGAGGCTCGGACATCCTCCGCAATTCATGACTGAAAACGCCCTTAAAATAACAATGTCTTTGAACAAGAGGCCAGGCTTTCTATTAGAGTCACAATCCTTTCGTGGCTTTGATCGTCAACATTATTTGAGATCTTTAAAATTTTCTTTGGTTCTTTATCATGTCTTTGATGTGTCTATATGACTTATGGTTGGAAGAAGATACCCTTCATGTTCCATATCAAGGGCGTTTTGTACTACCTTGGTCAGCAGCGCTAAGTGGAAAGAAGCGGATCAAATAGACCTAAACCCAGATATGGAGGAGACTGCAATACAGACATTCACCATGGATACATCTAATGCATTGGAGCTTCCCAGCATGACAGTTGAAACTATTCGCATGCAGATTGAGGATCTTTATACCAAGTTGACTGCGGAGCAGTGGGAACTGTTAAAATCAGAAACACCAGACAACGTCACAAGGTTTCTGTTGGCAGAACTTCTTCTGAACATGACTTTGTCTGTGTCCTCAGACCTGATCACAGCACATGGACACAACGACTTTCCCTTTACTGCGGAGAGTCTCCAGTCCAGTCTGGGAGACGCTCTCCGTCAGAGTTTAGCACCGGGCAGCTTAAAAAAGTCTGTGAGTTTGGATCAACTCACTGAGTTGGTTGCAGAGGAGATGACAGAGAGGGTCAATTCCCGCTGGTCTGAGAGCTCCACCAGCGGATGCTCCACCAGCGGATGCTCCACCAGCGGATGCTCCACCAGACTGCCACAGTGTCACCAGACCACAGCCAACAAACTTGAGAAAATGGTCAATTGTGTTTGCAAAGTGTTGAAGAAATCTGCCGGCGACATCGAGGGCTCGTTCAAGCCGAAACTACGCAGTCAAAAGACATTTGAGCTGATAAACGAGTTCCCTAGGGGGAAACCAACCTCTTCACTCACTGACTCTTCATCACGCAGTTCTCGCTCTGACAGACGAACATCCTCAGAATCATCAGTCCGCAGCAGTGACTATAGGACAAGTGAGGCCATCCAGGAAATCATCGGGAAGGAGGTGAGCAACATCATCGAGCCCCTTGTGGACGAAATGTCAGAATCTGACCTGAGTGGGCTGATATCTGAATCTTCTCTGGAGTTTAAAGCTGCTGCAGATGAAATCTATCAGATAATTAGTGAAGAGGAGAGCGTCAGATCATCTGATTCGAGTAGATGCTCCAAATCCTCAAAGAGGCAGAAGAAGTTTTGGAAAGGAGTGGGGAAGAGGATCAAGAAGCTTTTTGCAAAGTTTTTGGTGACAGCATCGATGCTCAAGATGGGGACACAAGTCAGGAACAAGTTCAGCAAGGAGACCCAAGTCCCGAGTAGTGAGTCAGTCAAGTCTCTGATGGATAGTGTGGAGTCTCTGCTTCTGACAGAGACCAAGGACAGAGTTTCACCTGCAAACTCCCCCGTCCTTACCGATCTCCTCTATACGTACATCACAACTGACATTTTAGTGGCGAGTCCAGCTGAAGTGACAAAAGTGTCTGTTCCTAAGTCCCACAAAAAGATGTTCGCGCACATAAAGGAGAGAGTGATCAATTTCCTGCCATTGATGAACTGGTGGTTCTCAAAAGAGGCCGGTGACTACACCAAGAGGGTGACCTCCGCTTTAATGGAGATTGAGCCCATCGTAGGATCTCCGGTCTCAGAGATCAACAGTGCAACGGAACGGGCAGAGCCCCGCAAAAAGATGTATGTCAATCTTGTCATTGACCAGTTCGTCACTCGAGTGTATGCAAAGTCCAAAGTGAACTTGTGTGACGAATCAATACACCTCACTCAATACCTGTTTGAAAAAACATGGGCCGAAGTCCAAGACATTGACTTAGACATGTCCCCAGATATAATCAATGTACTCCACAAGGCCGTGTTCAAGGACCTGTGTAAGATGTGGGACTGTCCAGAAACGCTGCTGCTTTCCATTTATCGAAAAGAACCAGAGGTCGAGAAAAGAATCGCTGCCTCTATGGAAAGCCACATGTCCAAAAAACCCGGCAGAATGTCCAGATTCTTCTCCTCTTTGAGCAGATTCTTTAAACAGTAGAAATGCTATTGCTTTAAATGAGGACGTGCATATACGTGTCTTCTACTGAAGGGGTGTGGATTCACTCTGGGAGCTCCAGTTTATCACATCCAAACAAAAAAAAAAGTCTGCATGAAATGTTTTCTGTAACCATTTTCTGTCACAACTGTTAAAAAAATAATAAAAAATAAGAAGATGAGTCGCAGAGGTTGTCCTCTTGGTGTGAAAGCAGCCAGTGTGTGAGGAGGACCATGCAGGAAAGAGGGGGGGAGAAGGGGGAGCACAGGGGGGGTCTGCTTCATTAGAACCGAGCTTTGGTCCCATGAGCTCTTTTCACATCTCATAGCATGAAGTCGTGTGTGTGTGTGTGAGTGCATGTGGCAAGCACACCCTCTGCCCAGTGGTCGTAGCTATTTCCTTTAAATTCCTGAACCTTGATTTCAGAGTGCAGGTACAAACTGAGAGTGTTTTGACGTGGAGCCTGAACACTGAACTTTCACATGTACAACAACCACAACAACAAAGAGTGAGGCGGACACGCCCACCAACGCAACAACTCCACACACTGAACCAACAGTAGCTTTCTGTAATGGATTCTCTGCGTTACCGTGAGTTCCTCGTCATGAACACAAGGGGAATCAGGTAGGTGTCTTTCAATGTCTTTCTTTATTGCTCCACTCACGTCAACAAACATAAACTTAAATCATACATCAAGCAACTAGCTTGGTTACTCTGAGGTTATAAGTCCGGGAGTGATCTCCTGGTTCCCGGGCTCCTGCGCCCCAGCGCGCTACTGCTGATAAAGAGGAGAGAGTCATTAGTTGAACTGGAACACCTGTGTACAATCAGACTCTCTCCCTGGCACCGATCCCAGAACCCCATCCCCACTCCCTCCCTCCTGCAGCCGACGCTGACCACGCCCCACTACCACATACCTCCACCACCCGACTTAGGCCGGGGAGCCGTCCGGCCTAACCTAATCCCCCCCCTCTAAATGGGAGAGGAAGTAAGCCACAACCATCTGCGCCCCCGGCCTATGGATCACCTTGAATTTGAAGGGTTGTAAGGCCAAATACCAACGAGTGATCCGCGCGTTGGCATCTTTCATGTGGTGGAGCCACTGGAGTGGAGCATGGTCTGAACAGAGGGTGAAAGGGCGTCCCAGGAGGTAATACCGTAGGGTGTCGACTGCCCACCGGATTGCCAGGCACTCTTTTTCTATCGTGCTGTACCTGGCCTCCCTCTCTGACAGTTTCCGGCTGATGTACAGCACCGGGCGGTCGACGCCCCCTACCTGCTGAGACAAGACCGCCCCCAGCCCCCTGTTCGACGCGTCGGTCTGCAAGAGATAGGGGAGAGAGAAGTTAGGTGTGTGGAGAAGTGGTTCCCCGCAGAGGACCTGTTTTACCCTCTCAAATGCCTGCTGGCACTGCTCCGACCACTGGACCGGATCTGAGGCACCTTTTCGGGTCAGATCGGTTAGTGGGCTGGTCAGGTCAACGAACGCGGGGATGGACCGCCTGTAGTAACCCGCCAGACCCAAGAACCGTCTCACCTCTTTTTTTAACTTGGGCCGCGGGCAGGCTGCGATAGCTGCCGTTTTATCCACCTGAGGGCGCACCTGCCCGCCGCCCAAGTGGTACCCCAGATACCGAACCTCCCTCCGTCCAACTGCACACTTCTTCGGGTTGGCCGTGAGCCCGGCCTGCCTCAGAGACTCCAGTACTGCGGCCACCCGCTGCACGTGCTCCGCCCAGGTGTCACTGTGAATGATGACGTCGTCCAGGTAGGCGGCGGCATATGCAGCGTGCGGACACAGAACCCTGTCCATGAGGCGTTGAAAAGTGGCCGGAGCCCCGAACAACCCGAACGGAAGTGTGACGAATTGGTACAACCTGCACGGAGTCGAAAAGGCCGTTTTCTCCTTGGACTCTGGAGACAGGGGAATTTGCCAGTAGCCCTTGGTCAAATCCAGCATGGTAAAAAAACGTGCAGTGCCTAGCCGATCCAGGAGCTCGTCGACCCAGAGCATTGGATATGCATCAAACCGTGAGATATCGTTCACCTTGCGGTAGTCCACACAGAACCGTACAGACCCATCCTTCTTGTCGCCAAGAAGGATGGGGCTGCACCAGGCGCTGTTGGACTCTTCTATTACTCCCATCTCGAGCATAGCTGCCAATTCTTCCTGAACAACTTTTCTTTTATGTTCAGGAAGCCGATAGGGTCGTGAACGTACAGTCACCCCAGGGGAAGTCTCAACGTGATGTTGTATGAGTTTTGTGTGTCCTGGCAAGGGGGAAAACACGTCAGCAAAATGCTGCTGCAACATGGCGATCTCTGCTCTCTGGGCCGGGGAGAGATGGTCATCGCAAGGGAGCACGGTCGGATTGATAGAATTTGGTACCTCCGGCCCCAACTCATCTCTTTCGCTCACCAGCGACACCAGAGAAACAGGCTCTGCCTCTCTCCATGTTTTAAGGAGGTTGAGGTGGTATATTTGTGTGGCTCCACCCCTGTCCGAACGCACAACCTCATAATCGACATCCCCCACCCGCTGTGTGACCACGAAGGGCCCTTGCCACTTGGCGAGTAATTTAGAGCTAGAAGTGGGGAGCAATACAAGTACTTTTTCTCCCGGTGTGAATTGTCTAAGCTTGGCTCCTCTGTTTTACAGGTGCTGTTGACGTGTCTGGGCCTGGAGCAAATTCTCACGTGATAACTGCCCCAGTGTGTGGAGTTTCGCTCTCAGGTCCAGGACGTACTGAATTTCATTCTTACTGGGGCTTGGACCTTCCTCCCAGTTTTCTCTAAGTAGGTCCAGTATGCCCCGTGGTTTTCTGCCAAATAACAGTTCAAAGTGAGAGAATCCCGTGAAGGCCTGGGGCACCTCCCGCACTGCAAACAACAGAGGATCAAGCCATTTAGCCCAATTACACTCGTCTTCATGAATGAACTTACGGATCATGGATTTTAACGTCTTATTCAGTCACTCGACCAGCCCATCAGTCTGTGGGTGGTACACGCTGGTCCGAATAGACTTAACTCCCAGTAATCCGTAGAGTTCCCTTAGTGTTCGTGACATAAACGAGGTGCCTTGGTCAGGCAGGATCTCTTTTGGGATCCTGACTCGGGAGATGACCTGAAACAGTACCTGCGCAACACTCTTTGCAGAGATGGTGTGCAGCAGCACTGCCTCTGGATATCGCGTTGCGTAATCCACCAGGACTAACACAAAGCGATACCCACGTGCAGTCCGGGGAAATGGCCCGATGAGGTCCATACCAATGCGCTCAAATGGAACCTCCATTAATGGTAATGGGCGCAATGGCGCTCTAGGAATGGCTGGTTGGTTCACCAGTTGACATTCACGGCAAGACGCGCACCAGCGGCGCACCTCCCCGCGAATTCCAGGCCAATAGAATCGGGTCATTATCCGGCTTAGTGTTTTATCATACCCCAGGTGACCAGCCATTGGGTTAAAATGAGTCGCCTGGAAAATCATTTCCCGACAGCTTTTAGGCACCAGCAACTGGGTGGTTTCTCCTCCTATCTGAGTGTCACGACTCACTCGGTATAGCCTGTCCCTGATCAATGAAAAATATGGGAACGTCTGCGCCGCGTCAGGGCGCACCATGTGACCATCAATTTGTATCACTTGATCAAAGGCTGAGCGTAGAGTATCATCACGAGACTGTTCGAGTGGAAAATCTTCCATGGAGTGTAATTCAGGTACCAGCGGTGCCTCCTGGGGAGTCACCGCTGGTTCCTCCCCCCTGTCTGCAGTGTCGGATAACCTCGCGTCACCTCTGAGCGCAGCGCACACGTCAAAAGTCCCTGTCTGTCGTGAGCGCACCCCCACACACTGTCCCACTACAGAATGAAACCCCGGCCAATCAGTCCCCAGGATTAGGGGGTGCGTCAGGTGGGAGCTAACCGCGACCTTTGTTCTATTCTTTTTTCCCTGGTGTCTAATTTCGACTGTCACCATCGGGTATCTGTGAATATCCCCATGCACACACTTAATATTTACCCAACCCGCCTCCACCAAAGCCCCGGGTCGAACCAGGTTCTGGTGAATCATTGACTGCATGCAGCCAGAATCCACCATAGCCTGGTGTACACCCCCCTGAATCCTTACCGGGATTCGGTATGTCGCTCCCGCACCGGGGGAGGGTGTTGCAGGGCCGGCAACCCGGATCACTTGCCCCACTTCCATGAGGGGGCACGCCTCCCGGAAGTGCCCGAGCTGCCCGCACCTCCAACACTCCTGCCCAGGCATTCGAGGAGTCTCCTGCGGGTTGGGAGCGGTGCTTGTAGCGGCTGGGAACTGCGGGGAAAATGAGCGAGAAAAATTAGTGTTACTGCGGGGAGCCGTCGGGGGCTGCGCCGGGTTATGGTGTTGAGGAGGGGCCCTTCGGCAAGGGGCTGGGGTCTGCCGGTTCGGTGTGGGGGAGCGGTTGCCTCCGCCCTGGCTGCCAGGATAAACTGCCAGGTGGTCCTCCACCAGGGTGATGGCCGCTTCTAGCGTCGCTGGTCGGTGATACCGCACCCACGCCGAGGTCCGGTCCGGTAGCCCCTATATCAACTGTTCCAGGACCACCTTCCCCAGCATCGTGTCCTCCGCGGCGGAGCCCCCTGGCTGCAGCCACCGTGTAGCCGCGTCACGCAGCTGTTGGGCGTACGCGAAAGGACGGCCCTCGATCCCCAGCCTGGCGTCCCGGAACCTCCGGCGTCAACCCCAGCCTGTCCAGCACCGCCCTCCTCACGTGCCGGTATTCTGCTCTGGCCGCCGGCGGCAGCCCCAGCGCTGCCGTCTGTGCCTCCCCTGACAGCAGGGGGAGAAGACGCACTGCCCACTCCTCTGCCGGCCACTCACACGCCTCCGCCGTCGCCTCAAACATCTCCAGGAAGGACTGAGGGTCGTCCGCCTCCGACATTTTGTGGAGTGTTATGCCTGCCAACGGGGAGCGGGCCGCGGGGGGACTCCACACACGTCAACAAACATAAACTTAAATCATACATCAAGCAACTAGCTTGGTTACTCTGAGGTTATAAGTCTGGGAGTGATCTCCTGGTTCCCGGGCTCCCGGGCTCCCGCGCCCCAGCGCGCTACTGCTGATAAAGAGGAGAGAGTCATTAGTTGAACTGGAACACCTGTGTACAATCAGACTCTCTCCCTGGCACTGATCCCAGAACCCCATCCCCACTCCCTCCCTCCTGCAGCCGACGCTGACCACGCCCCACTACCACACTTTCCATCCACAGACCTCTCTGCCAGTACTCATGAAGAAATGTGGGTTTGTTTTAAAAGCAGCTTCTCTACTCTACTCAAACATGTGTCCATCACAACAACACACACACTTCCTGATCTCTGATCTGTTTTTTTATTTTTATTTTAAGAAAAGTACAGCATGAAACACAACTCGTCGAGATTTACTTTCTGTTTCTCGTTGTTGTGCTTCGTTGAATTTAAGAGTTTGAGCCCAGGACCTCCTGCTGCGTTCTTCACGTGTGAAAGACGATCGCCAGAGAAAGTCCAGTCCCAAGTCTTCTTCTCCTTCTTTATTCGGTTTATTGGCAGGTGACAACCAACGTCAAGGTGCATTGCCGCCCTCTACTGTGTGTGTCAATATCCTACTTCCTCTTCTTCCCCATTCGGTAGCGTATCTCTTATTACCGTTGATATTTGACAGCTTCTCCTTTGTTCAGTTGAGTGGCGGGTGACAACCTCCTGTGTTGGAGTGTATATCAGAGTTATCTAGCTCATATTAAATCAGTTTGTCCAATCCTGTCTCCCTCAGCTAATGGAACATAGTCCCTATTCCAAAGGTAACTACTATTTCCAAGCTTAGTTCTTCCTCTCTGCTTTGCACTTTTACTCTTGAGCTTTTTTCGTTCTCGAACACACTTATTAAAGTGAAGCATTACATGCTCCACTGACTCTTCTATAAAATATTTTGTGCGGGGGGGTTCAACACACAGTGGAAGGAGGTAATGCACCTTGACGTTGGTTGCTACCCGCCAATAAACCAAACAGAGAAGAAGAAGAGGCTCAGACATCCTCCGCAATTCATGACTGAAAACGCCCTTAAAATAACAATGTCTTTGAACAAGAGGCCAGGCTTTCTATTAGAGTCACAATCCTTTCGTGGCTTTGATCGTCAACATTATTTGAGATCTTTAAAATTGTCTTTGGTTCTTTATCATGTCTTTGATGTGTCTATATGACTTATGGTTGGAAGAAGATACCCTTCATGTTCCATATCAAGGGCGTTTTGTACTACCTTGGTCAGCAGCGCTAAGTGGAAAGAAACGGATCAAATAGACCTAAACCCAGATATGGAGGAGACTGCAATACAGACATTCACCATGGATACATCTAATGCATTGGAGCTTCCCAGCATGACAGTTGAAACTATTCGCATGCAGATGGAGGATCTTTATACCAAGTTGACTGCGGAGCAGTGGGAACTGTTAAAATCAGAAACACCAGACAACGTCACAAGGTTTCTGTTGGCAGAACTTCTTCTGAACATGACTTTGTCTGTGTCCTCAGACCTGATCACAGCACATGGACACAACGACTTTCCCTTTACTGCGGAGAGTATCCAGTCCAGTCTGGGAGACGCTCTCCGTCAGAGTTTAGCACCGGGCAGCTTAAAAAAGTCTGTGAGTTTGGATCAACTCACTGAGTTGGTTGCAGAGGAGATGACAGAGAGGGTCAATTCCCGCCGGTCTGAGTGCTCCACCAGCGGATGCTCCACCAGCGGATGCTCCACCAGCGGATGCTCCACCAGACTGCCACAGTGTCACCAGACCACAACCAACAAACTTGAGAAAATGGTCAATTGTGTTTGCAAAGTGTTGAAGAAATCTGCCGGCAACATCGAGGGCTTGTTCAAGCCGAAACTACGCAGTCAAAAGACATTTGAGCTGATAAACGAGTTCCCTAGGGGGAAACCAACCTCTTCACTCACTGACTCTTCATCACGCAGTTCTCGCTCTGACAGACGAACATCCTCAGAATCATCAGTCCGCAGCAGTGACTATAGGACAAGTGAGGCCATCCAGGAAATCATCGGGAAGGAGGTGAGCAACATCATCGAGCCCCTTGTGGACGAAATGTCAGAATCTGACCTGAGTGGGCTGATATCTGAATCTTCTCTGGAGTTTAAAGCTGCTGCAGATGAAATCTATCAGATAATTAGTGAAGAGGAGAGCGTCAGATCATCTGATTCGAGTAGAGGCTCCAAATCCTCAAAGAGGCAGAAGAAGTTTTGGAAAGGAGTGGGGAAGAGGATCAAGAAGCTTTTTGCAAAGTTTTTGGTGACAGCATCGATGCTCAAGATGGGGACACAAGTCAGGAACAAGTTCAGTAAGGAGACCCAAGTCCCGAGCAGTGAGTCAGTCAAGTCTCTGATGGATAGTGTGGAGTCTCTGCTTCTGACAGAGACCAAGGACAGAGTTTCACCTGCAAACTCCCCCGTCCTTACCGATCTCCTCTATACGTACATCACAACTGACATTTTAGTGGCGAGTCCAGCTGAAGTGACAAAAGTGTCTGTTCCTAAGTCCCACAAAAAGATGTTCGCGCACATAAAGGAGAGAGTGATCAATTTCCTGCCATTGATGAACTGGTGGTTCTCAAAAGAGGCCGGTGACTACACCAAGAGGGTGACCTCCGCTTTAATGGAGATTGAGCCCATCGTAGGATCTCCGGTCTCAGAGATCAACAGTGCAACGGAACGGGCAGAGCCCCGCAAAAAGATGTATGTCAATCTTGTCATTGACCAGTTCGTCACTCGAGTGTATGCAAAGTCCAAAGTGAACTTGTGTGACGAATCAATACACCTCACTCAATACCTGTTTGAAAAACATGGGCCGAAGTCCAAGACATTGACTTAGACATGTCCCCAGATATAATCAATGTCCTCCACAAGGCCGTGTTCAAGACCTGTGTAAGATGTGGACTGTCCAGAAACGCTGCTGCTTTCCATTTATCGAAAAGAACCAGAGGTCGAGAAAAGAATCGCCGCTCTATGGAAAGCCACATGTCCAAAAAACCCGGCAGAATGTCCAGATTCTTCTCCTCTTTGAGCAGATTCTTTAAACAGTAGAAATGCTATTGCTTTAAATGAGGACGTGCATATACGTGTCTTCTACTGAAGGGGTGTGGATTCACTCTGGGAGCTCCAGTTTATCACATAAAAAAGTCTGCATGAAATGTTTTCTGTAACCATTTTCTGTCACAACTGTTAAAAAACAATAAAAAATAAGAAGATGAGTCGCAGAGGTTGTCCTCTTGGTGTGAAAGCAGCCAGTGTGTGAGGAGGACCATGCAGGAAAGAGGGGGGGAGAAGGGGGAGCACGGGGGTCTGCTTCATTAGAACCGAACTTTGGTCCCATGAGGTCTTTTCACATCTCATAGCATGAAGTCGTGTGTGTGTGTGTGTGTGTGTGTGTGTGTGTGTGTGTGTTTATGTGCTTGTTTGTGTCAGCATGAGCAATAGATACAGAGAGCTTCACTTGACATAACATTGGCCGCCCTGATAACCTGTACTACGGAGCTCTTTATCAACTCTCTCAGTTCACCCTGGTGTGGAGGTGGGTGTGATTCTGGAACTCAGCTATAGGTATTTATTATTACAATTAACACAAAGAGATAATAACTTATTGGCTTCAGAGTGCACAAAATGCCAACACAATAAACAAATATAGCTTCCTTGAAATCTAACATTGCAATAATCTATCCAGAAATCAATGAATGTAATTACATTAAATCAAATAAGTAACCAATAAGAGGAGAAAATGAGGTAAAGATAAACTGGCAATCCACTCCTACTGTCAAACAAATTCAAAATCAAAGAGATAAAGCCCACAGGTCAAAGAACAAAAGCCTTGCGATGTGGCAGGTTGGGTTGCGCCCCCTTGAAGCTCTGTGGTGGACCAATCAGCTGCAAAGGGATCCCCATTGTCCACCAATCACCATGTTGTCCTAGCGCAGACCTGTTTGCATACATCACACACTCTGCATGCAGGCCAAGTTGCCCCAGGAGAGAAAAACACAAAAGAAAACACATATTGCAAAGACAAACATGGACCACAGTCAGAACAGTTGACAGAGACATACATGCTGCACACAGATCGTGGTTCGAGGTCTGTGAAGATCACAGCCATTAGAACAGATGCACGGAGCATGAAGTCAGCCAGAAAAGTCCAAAGGAGCACATATGGGGACTGAATGAATTTAATTGTGTGCGGCAATAAAGTCTTAAAGGGATAGTTCACCGAAAAAATTTAATTCACTCATTATCTTTGGCTACAACACTGAACTATCCATTTAAGCTGAAAGCTCTGTGTCCTGTGTGTCATGCAGAGAGAACCCACCATGATAACCTTGTGTATTACACCTTGCTTTTCTTTTACATCCACAAGCATGTTCATGTGACAGAGTCATTAATTATGAGCAACATTGTCGGAACCATCAATTTGCTTAATGATTGATGATTTCACGTTGAGATTCTGTAAAGTGGGGCAAATTCATTTGTCAACACTACACCTGGAGTTCATTTAGTCTGGGAATTTTGACAGACTCTTTGCCCAAATAAACCCGAGATGCACAGTGAAGTAAGAAAACGTTTTTGCTTATCCTAGCTGGTTTATCTGTAATGAAGATACTGCTGTTATTATTTTATACATTGCATGTCTATTTTAGAGGTCTGTTTAGCAATTGACACAATCTTCAGGCCCAATTCAATGACTTTTCACTATAAAGCATTACTGCAACAATATGGACGTTGTGCTTTTCATTTGAAGACAATTTGTTGAGAGGAAGTGATCTTGTGAATTTTTTCGCCATGACGGAGATCAACACCATGGACACCCATGTGTGTGTGTGTCAGTCCAATATGGTAAAATAAAAACAATCAAATTATCAATAAGTTCTGACATTTTCATGGGATTCATCTCTAGGCAAATATTTTTTTCTTCAAGCATATTCCTAAAACTATCATGGGAACTATAGATTCAAAATAAGGCACATGATAAGTAAAAGTGGTAAAAATTATAATAATTAGAATGAAAAAAATTCATTAATAAAATCCAATTTATTTTGTATTTTTTGGTCATTACTTTATGCACAACATGTCATTGTTTTGTTATTTTTAAAGATATGTAGAAAAGGGTGAAACTGAGACTGTCCTAAACCTGTGTCTACAACACTGGAAATAAGAAAATATAGTATTCTACACTTAATGTGAATATGTAAAACAATTTCATAGAGTTAAATACAGTAAGTTAGCAATTTATTAATCAAAACATGTTTGACTTTATTCTAAGACAACATTATGTTAGACCTGGGTTATTATAATGTTCCACTTCCCACTAATATCACCCACTCTGCAGATTTCACCATTGCACTTTGAACAGTTCAGACCTTTGAAATGATTTTAATAATTAAATGTATTATCAATATCAACTATTAATAAGACAAAACCCAATAAATAATTTATATATCTGCTGTATCAGAAGCCACACTGACTGGAGTGGTTTGTAGCTTTAAGAAGTGAAAGTCGGGATTATAGTAAAACGCTTGGTTAAGTGTGTGCTGTATCCTTTAGAGTGTTGAAGCGGCCTGGAATAAAATTTCCACGTGACAGAGCGTGTCTGGTGTGTGATGAGCCTGTCACAGGAGGAGAGAGCGGGGTGGATATAAATTCTCCTTTTGATTCATATCTTAATGTTCTCACAGAGTCACAGAAACCCTTGGCTCACCAAAGCATTCCATCTGATTGACGGAGATCCTATTTAGGATAGGCTGCCATATAGAGCTGATACCAGTCACCTGTCCTGCACATCCTGCAGCAGCTGCTCGCTGCTCATGCAGCAAACCTTTCTCTTACGTCTTACTCTGCTCTCAGGCTGCTCTGTGTGCAACCTGCTCAACTCACTTCCTTTGTTTCTCTACACTTCCCTTCCAAGATAGCATAGGATTTGGGCCACTTGAGGCAATGATCCTGCACTTCTGTACTGCTTGTGGCCTAAATTTGCGCACTTGTAAAATAACAAAAGATATCCCAAAACAAATGTGGGCCTTATTTAGCAAACATGCGGTGCAAGGTGTAATGTGGATGTGGACAATAAAGTGGCCCATGTGATAAAGTGAGACTACACAAATTCACACAAACAAATTTGGGCCACCTTCGGCACATTTGGTTGACATGTTGTAATGCTATGGCTGACAGGAGCTCACCACCCAAGTGCCATCATTCCACACGGTATGTGGGCTGGATGTGGGATGTGTGCGATGTGGGATGTAGGCAAAATCTGGGTCTAAACAATTTGTCTATGTGGGTATCATGACAGAAGTTCACTTTGTGCACGTAATTTAGCTTTTTCAATAAGTGATTATTAGTATATCAATCAATGAACAAGATCATTTTGAGAATTGTAATCAAATGTAAAAATATGTTGTTGGGACCTGGTATTTGTGAACTACAATTTCGGCCTACATGTGTAGTCAAAAGCCTCAGGCCGCATGTCCTTTGTTCTGGAGAAAAGTCGACCTCCAGAACTCAATCTCTAGGGTGCTCAACTTCACACAGAGGTGTGAAAACCGACCGGGGACACAAGTTTCAACTACTATTGGTCACTCTGGGCCCCATGACCTGTGAGGTCACCGGGCCAATATAAGGCCATGTCCCCCTTCTCTTCTTTCTCTTTCTACGCCACCCTCGAGAGGAGAAGGGTGTCCAGCCTCTTTCCATGCACCTCTCCGAGAGGAGCACACCGCTCTTCCTCGATTCCTCTTTCCACGAAACCCTCAATGGAGGAGAGGGGCAGCTTGCAGCTCATCTCACCAAGGAAGCCTCCTCGCAATCCAAGCTCTACCATCCTTCAGGCAGTGACACGAGGTCCGGCCTAAACAACGAACAGCAAAACCGCTGCACCGCACAGCAGAACCACAAAGGCAGGAGCCACGCAACCCAGCAAGACGACTTCACAGAACTTAGAACAGCACAGCAACCTTTTTTCCCTTTCCATGGATGGGTAACACAACTGGGCTTAATAATTATACTAGGCTAAGCAAAGACTGTTTATTCGATTCCTTGTGATGTTTATAAGTTTGATTTGTGTTGCTGTGATATTTTGGTTACAAGTTATTTGAAAGTTAATGTTAGTTTGTTATGCTCTTCACAGTCTTTCTTTGCATCCACTCTACACTCTTTCTCTAACTTGGCACAAACACACACACAGACACATGCATATCTCAGCACCCATCTCATCGTAAACATTCCAAAGGGGGCGTTATCTTTGGAGTGGCCAACCGCCATTTTGGAAGCACGCTCACTAACACAGACACACACACACGCATAATCACATACACTACTCAAGTACACCGTTAGTAATTTGTGTTTTTATACTTTATTATCTTCATAATAAATGTTTTTCTTTCACAAATGTTTTTTCATTAATGTTGCATAAGTGAATTTTGCCAACCTCTACACTGTCAAGAACTCTATATCCTTCAACTTAGCTAACTATCTATATGGTAATTTTGGTTATAGTTATTAATTTAATTGTTAATCAGAGTTCCAAATTTATAATTAGTACTTTTATGAGACTTAATCAATAAATTGGCTGAATAAAATGTATTCAGCCCAGTCCCAGCCGCTTAAGAGCTGAATGTTTTGTTTTGGCTGTACAAGCATGATTGCCCTTGGAAACGATGAACAATCTGATCGAACAGCAACATGGAGCCCATTGACAAGATGGGATTTTGGAGGCTGCTGTGCCCAGAAAGGCTGGACGTTTCCATGATGCAGTGTCAGGGTGATTTTTGAATTACATAAATCAATGTGTATCAGTTTCACTTATTCTGTGTATTATCTCATGGTCTCATTAACAGACAAACAACAGCAACAAACCCACAGATATTAACAAAAATAAACAAGATGCTAGTCCAAGAACCAGCAAAAAGAGACACAATTAGTGACCGGACAGATGGATGCACTTCAAATAGCGAATAAAAATAGCTGCGGGAGTCGGCACCAACAGGCTCCTCATCATACACAGCCTCCTCGCTCAGTCATCGGCCTTCAACACGGCATCGCACGCCCTCCTCTTGGAAGGACCTCTTCTAACACTGTTAGAGCAGAATCCAATACAATTGAAGTAACTGTTGACCAAATCTTTAGACGTAGTAAAACAATGAAACAAACATAACATGCCTCCACACTGCTCGTGTGGTGTCATCCAAGTGTCTGCAAGCCCCGACATTCATATTCCACTCAAAACGGTGTAATTTACACTGTGTTTTAAGCCTAAAAGTCCAACAGAAGTGGCTAAGCTAGCGGACATTAGCATGTCCCTGAATGCACCTAGTCGGAATATATCAGTGGACATTTAGGCCAAAAACATGGTGTAAATGACCTTGTTACGTGTCGACTATATTGTAAAACAGTTTATGTGGATGTCAAGTTTTAAAATATTGTGATTGATTGAAAAAAAAAATGCTTTTAGCCCAAGCCCCTCTGGGTGTAAATAGCACATTCAAGTGTTAAGAGGATCTGAACCCACTATCAAGGAGACATGATGCTAAATGAGCTCTTCCATTTAAAACCGTCTTTTATAAGTAATTCATTAAATATAAAAAAAATACTGGAATAGGTATTGGTGAGGTATGGTTTGATCTGTTTTTAATGCCAGCTGAATCAACCAGAATACAGAGAGCTGCATAAGTCTTGTCAGGTAACAGATGCATGTACTGTATGTCCTTCACTATACTCAAGGAACAGGAAAGATATTAACAAAATACTTTTTTGTTCCTGTTACAGAGTTGAATTCATTGTCTATAGATAAAAGAAAGCTCATCTGTATAGGGTAAAATTATTTAATTGTAGAAAATGTCTGAATGCAATTCTGTATTTGTTGGATGGCAGACTGTTCAGTGGAAATAATACAAGCACAAAGCCATCACAATGGAAACAGACAGACATTAGCATTTATAGGGTTTGCTCAACACCTGCCTCTAATAAGGCACCTATTCACTCGACTTTGTTTTTAGTTTTTTTTTTATTTGCGTATGATGGAAAAATTAGTTCCTGTCCGTCACATCTCGCAAAGCTGTCACAACCAATGAAGGAGTCCATTTGTTTCTAGACATTCCCACACTGTGCATTTACACCAATAGCGGTACACAGGCCAAGGTAGGCCAACAATCAATAGAGAGTGGACACAGTCCAGCTCCTGCCTCAATTGTCCTTTTAACCAGAACGACTGCTGGGAGAACAAACCTTTAGAGTCAAGGGGAAAACTGCCCTCACCTCCAAATCTCAATATTCACTCTTCTCATACTGATGAATGAGATAAGTGAATCCATTCATTATTACACGTGAGAAATACTTACATTATCGAAAATCAGTAGGCTACATTAAAACAGTAATATCAGTTTTTAATATTGCAAGTGAGGAACCTAGAAAAGTGAAGTCCACAGTGGGCAGTCAAAGGGATTTAGACAACTATTGTCTTCAACTCTGGCCATGCACTGACGAGAATTTAGTGATGTGTACTCTTTATTCAGTTTCAATCTTGCGATGGAGACAGTGTTGCCAGATGTATTTGTACGATAATTATCGTATTTGTACGATCAATAATACTTAGTATTATCAGTTTTACTCTGGATAGTAAAAAATATGGATCACATCTGTGTTTAAGAATCTCTTCTCACATGACGACTTTCCAGCAAATCATGCTTGTGATGATGAATGTGAAGTCACGTCATGACACCATGACTCACGTCTCACAGGCTTAACAAAAGTCATTCCTGTCTCATGTTTCAAAATAAAACACCTTCGAAACGTCAGGATTGAGCCTCCCATCCCTACTCTGGGCGTGTACGATAATTTTCCTCGAAATCAGATCATCATTTTAAGCTGCTGGTGCGATACTTCAACATTTCCTATCTAGCAACGCTGAGTGGACAAGGGGTGGGGTCCACATACCTTGCGGATCAGAACAGGCAGTGTTCACATTGGAGCAAAATGTATCTATTGCATTACAGCCTCTCTGCAAACAGAGCTGGGTACTCACAGAAAATGGCAACATAATGGAAATGGTTCAATGTGCGTCAGAACGTTCGTTCTTTTCCATCTTTTCAATACATTTCTTAAGTGAATCGTCTGTGTTCAGTTGCCCATTGAACCTTGCCTCTACATCAAAACAAATTTATTACGTTCTTCTTTCATACTAAGCATGGATACAATTAAATATTAATTGTAATAATAACATCAACAACAATAATACATATTATTAAGAGAACCAAAACATCAGCCATCACGATTATACCTACTTGAAGATTTATGGCCACTAACTTTTTTCTTCACACTTCTTCCAGTTCTGTCAGAATATTAAACGTTGTTGTGAACCAGAGTACTTATGCTCCTGTGGAGGGTAATATGTTGTCCTGCCTGAGCGCTTTGAACATTGGATAATGGTACATTCAAAATAGCAGGAGACATCCAGCAGCTCATGCCATCCAGTTGGTCTGGAACAATCTGCAATCTTGTTGTTGTAGCTATTGCATAAAAGGCTGTAAAACATTTCTACCTTTTAAAAAAAAATCTCTTTCATGCAAGTCTGTGCAGCTCCATTATTGCACTGTACAGGTTATGTTCCATACAGCTGCAGACGCCTACTATGAGGGGATTGTGACAAAAGACAAAACCAAAGACTTCTTAAGCAGGGAAGAGCCTTAAGTAGAATATTAAAAGGTGACAAAAAGGTGCCCAGCTGGTGGGACATGGAGACAGCACACAAGGTGTTGAGCCTATTCGGGAGCTCACATATCCCTTGTCTGTTGAATGCTATGTTAGCATCTTATACAACAAGCCAGTACTCTATCGCTTTAATGAAAACACTCCTGCTGAGGAAGAAAATGACCGTGGCACAGATCACCTAGTAGATATGGCCTCTCTTTTTGATCCCTGCTTCAAAACTAGATATATTGAGAATCAAAAACGTGATCACATCAAAACTAGAACAGTAGAAGAGATTAAATCACTGCTGACAGAACAACTGGCAAGTGCCACCAGCACTTCAACATCTCCCCCGATGGCTCCACCAGAGGTTAAAAAAAGAAAAAAGACTCACAGCTGGGAGCAGAGCATCTCTCTCAGATGAGGAGACATTACAAGTGGAGCTGAAAAGCTACCTGCAGACCACTGAGGTCGGCAGTGACACAGACCCTTTGGCACAGTGGAAATGCCACTCTTCAAATTTCCCATGTGTAGCAAAGCGAGTCGGGAAACATCGGTTGGAACATGGTCACCTGCCATATGTCCGTTATGTGGATGTGGATTTTACATGTCTTGTTTTATGTGTCCTGACAAGATTCAAGTTACAAAAGCCTCTTGGTTAGGGTGGATTGTGCTGCTGATGTTCATAATGTTTCCCTAACATGCACCAAGCTTATGGCATCAAAGCATTTTATCACTGTGAATTGTTTCAATTTCTAACTGGAATATAATATAAATGCACAGCCACATTTTAAATGTTGGTGAAATGGAGAACGAATGAACTTGTAAGTGCTAAATAGCCATTTTAATGTTGAATACCTTGAATGACAGAAACATCCTGTTCTCGCAAACGAGATATCTCAAGAACGCCTTTCACTTGGTGTCAACGATTAACTGATTCGATTTTTGTAGCCAAGGATCAAGGTCACGGTTGCCTCACAAAGAATGTTCATGTTTTTTTTTATGTGATCATAAGATCAGCTTGAGGGAATTTTTTTAATTGGGTAAAAATGTTCACTTGGACTCAAAGATGAACTGATTAGATCATGGTGCCTGTAGGTCAAAGGCCAAGGTCACAGTGACCTCACATGGGAATGGTACAATTCACTATGACTCTTGGATTTCCTGATTAGAATGTGGTGGTCAAAGGTCAAGGTTACTGTGACTTCTCAAACACACGTTTTGCCTTGTGAATGTGATACATCCAAAACATCTCAAGGGAATTCTTTCAAATTTGACCTGAATATTTACTTGGACTCACTGATTAACTTTATATATTTAAGTGGTTTAAGGTCAAGGACACGGTGGACAAATAAAAATGATTTTGGCCTCTTGAATGTGATTTCTCAACATAGACTTGAGGGAATTTCAACAATTTTTGATCAGTTGTCACTTGGACTCAAAGATAAAGTGATTACATTTCAGTGGTTAAAGGTTATGGTCACATTGACCTTATATGAATCTGAAAAAAAACAACTTAGAAATATATAGACGGAAACTACACTAGTTGGCGAAGGCACACAACCACAGTGCAGTAATTATAGTTTACTCATACAATAAAGTTTGAGAAATGTCAAAATAAAATTTGAAGTCAGTTAAGTGTTCATAGAATCATCTTAAACAATTGGGTTTTGAAAATTTAATTTGTTTTAAGGTCTCGACCTTACTATGTGAAATGCCTTGAGATAATGCATATTATGATTTGCCGTTATACAAATCAAATTTAATTGAATAGAATATCTATTTATATTAAAGTTCTGTTCTTAAGTTATTGACCAAAGCCTTCATTAAATACTCAGTGATCACCAACCTTTTTGAGCCCAAGATCACATTTTTATTCTAAACGTAAGCCGAGATCTACCACCCTTATATCTTCCAAGAAACCCACTTAGGAGGGTCATATTTATTAGTTTTTGCAATTTCTGTAAAAGGCTGAATGTACGAGCATTAATATACATTCAGGTTTATCTACTGGCAATGCAGTAGATAAACCAGCAGCCGACACACAGCTGATCTGCGGCGCCACCGCAGCCAGTGAATCCAGAGAGTTCGGAGATCGACAGTGAAGACTCAGAGATCGACCAGTAGATCGCGATTGATGAGTTGGCGACCACTGCTCTAAATGATAAAATGCTGAAATGTTTCCATGTACTCTTTACAAAGGAATAAGCCACTACAAGCCTATAAGGCCCAAACATGCAAAAAATATTTTTTTTATTATATTAATAAATTCATGTTCATAACAGTCAGAAGTAATTAAAAACATATAAGGAAAGAGAGACAGGAGGAGGGTGGGACTCCTGGAGGACAAAGATCAAGATCCAAAACATCTATAATGAGACAAAAGGCCTTTTCACATAAAACACGGTTTGCATTTCCCTTGCTGCTGGGTTCAGTGAAAGCCCTTCACAGCCCTTGGTCTGCGCTATGTTGGCCGCTGTAATCAGAGCAAAATTGGCTTCTGTTTTCTGTTTACACATCTTCCCTACCTAAAACAGGCTACTTTACTGTAAAAACAATCCTGATGTGGCTACTTGACTCTAAATAGGTTATAAAAATGTTTATGTTTCATGTAAACTTGTGACATATTATTTGGGGAACTCGGACACACACTAGAGTGTGGTTATACCAATCTACCCAGACTGGGTTTGCACAATATTTTTAAAAGTATATTTGGGTTGAGTTGGTCATGTTGGCTTTGCAGGTTTTCTACATTGCACATGTCTATAATTGAGTAAAACAAGCAATAACCATGTATGTGAGGGACACAGTAACACAAATTCAATGCAGCCTTCTGCATTGGGCTCGGGTCAGGGTCAGACACAAGATTCAGGATGTTTATCTGCTTCAGGCACATAGTTAATTTTCTTTCGCACTCAGATGTGTTCGGACAGAAAAATGTTGCCCAAGTGGGGCTACAGTGCTTGAGGGAATAGACAAGAAAAAGGGTAGGAGAGATGTTTTACGAACATTTGCAGTAATGTCATTGGCAGTACCACAATGTATGCTAATTATACTGAGTTCAATAGATTTAATAGTGAAATTGACCCAGCCAGGAGAATAAAAAGCGGTGCAAGGCCTAAGTTAATCAAAGAATAATTCACTAACTAAAAGTTTAGGCATAAAAGTGAGTTTTAAATTTGGATTTAAAGGCCCCAAGGAGTCAGACAGCCTGATGTCAGCAGGGTGGTTGTTGCAGAGGTGGGAGGCAACAAAAGAAAGGACCTGCAGTCTGCTAACTTACTTTTTCACTCCCAAAACAGGCAGGAGCCCTGTATTCTGAGAGTGAAGAACAGTCGTTGGAATATATAGTTTTTAGAGATCAGAAAAATAGGATTTTGTAACTCATCAAAAGCACTTTCTCTATCATACAACATTCATACGCTGGCAGCACAGCCGTCAGGGCCAATTTGGGGTTCAGTATCTTGCCAATGATCAAGGATACTAAGGGCCTGTCCCAATTGACCCCTTAACTGTAACACTTTCCGTGAAGGGGTAGTGTTGTCCCATTTCTCTATGTGATGTAGGGGAAGTGGCCATTCAGCCCTTCAAACACATCTTCAACCGGTAGCAAATAATAATGTCATTGAATTGCTGTGAAAAGCGTTTTAGGGGAATCACTGTTCATGCCATCAACATAAGCATGTAAACAGTCTGAGTGGGAGTAACTAGTAACGTTAGTTACTCCAGTGTCCCGTATATGAAGTTTGAAAAACTGTCAAGAAAATATTTTTTTGTAAACTACCCTGCTCATTTTATAACATTTTCAGTGCAGGGGAGATATTTGTATTGACAGGACTAACATTACATTGAAATAACTGATGTAAACACACTGGGGTTGGGAGAGGAATTGGGACAGGGCCTTTGGCATGTAGAAGGAGATGGGGCAGCAAACCAGCAACCTTCTGGTTAGTGGACAACCCGCTCCACCATTGTATCAATGTGACCTAAGTGAAAAAGAATGGTCAACAAGAGAAGGTTGGATCAAATGTAACTTTGGTGTGTACGTTGGACCAAGCTAATGACTTGATTTCAGTTTTATCTGGAAATTATGTGAAATTCAGCTCTTCAATGCAGGCAAGCAGGCCTCTAACTCTATTATTTGACGAGGCTCATCGGCTTTTACAGTCATATATAGCAGACTATCATCAGCATAACAGCAGAAATTCATTGTGTTCTTCCAATTACTAAAGTTGTTGACAATGTGAGAGTCAGGTCAGAGATGTCAAGTTGAATTTTAAAGTATGCAGTGGTGCACGGTATTAAATAATTTTGGTTAAATGTTTGATGTTGCATGTCATCAATTTTGCTTCTTATAATTCCACAGTGGCTGTTAGTTACACCTTATTCATTTCACCTTTTGGATTATTGATTTGCAATGTGTTAACATATTTGACACCTTCACATTTCAGATGAATTGTTTTTTTTACCTGGACCCCTCAAGATACTTTTGACATGAATTACAATCTTGACATGGTCTGCATGTTGGCCGCCCCCCCTCCCTCCCTCCTGTGTGTGTGAGTGTGAATGTTTTGAATGAGCTTGTTGTGGTTGTGGTTTACCTCTGCAGGGCCCTGGCACACCAGCAGCCGATCAACACTAATCACCTTCTGCAGTATAAGAACCCTGGTCTTCATCAGCGTCTGTATTGGCGCTGTACCATTTCCGATCAATCTATTTTCAGATCTGTTGAACCTCAGTATCTCTGCCTGTCTCTACGGAATTTACCTGCCAGCCTGTCTGTTTCGCCTGCGTTCTAGCTGCTGAAACCACCGGACTTTCCCAGCTGTCAAGCCCAGACACGACGACCACGCCAGAGACCTTTCTGGATCTGAACCGTTCATATTACTAAGACTTTGAACTCATCATTAAACTGTGAACTCATTTGTCGTTCTGAGTCGTACATTTGGGTCTCACTCCTACACCAATTGTAACAAAATCTAATGCAATGACCCACACCCAATGTTTTCTCATTATCAAATGTTAGTTCTCCTGAAACATATAAGTTATGCTACATCAACATTTGAAAAGAATGACAGACTCTCACAGGCAGATAAATGGAAGTCTTACAAAAACTAATTCTGGCCTGGTATGGAATGGAATGAAAACAGTGCTTAGTGGCCATTCAGTCAACCAATGAATGTATATTTTAAGAATAATTAGCATAAAGAAGTCAATCCAAAACAAGTAGCAATTCCCCTCTGTATGGTCAAATAGCAGCTACACTTTAAAATCAAAGTTGGACTGACCTTGGTGACTTTTATTTTGCAAACTGTTATTTAATAACATGACAGATGATGTGTAGTCTTATGAATTGTATTTGATGTCAGTGAAGCTGTAGAAGTATTCCTAATTCTCCAGGAGACAGATCTGCCAGTGTTGACCATGTGGAGTCACCTTGGACATAACAAATAATGCAGACAGCTCAAAGTGACAGCACAGACACAGCTGATGCCATGTGAAATCTGTCACAGGTTGAAGAATATTTTTTTCTGAACGAGGAACACATGGATCTGTAGCTGAAGAAGAAACCCAATGATGCAAGAATTGCATGGTTTAGTTATCCCACAATGACCTTACAAATATGAGTGATCATCCACAGCAAGTGCTAAATGAACAGTGTCTATGGCTTTATATGGCAGAAGAGTGACTTTTACATTGCACAATTTATATTTACTCATAGGATATGCATCAACAGTGTCTTCTATACATTTATATATAAGTATTTACCTTCTTACAAACACACTGATACAGGAGCACTTAAGATACAAAGTGGTAATACAATATTTAGAGGAAATCATTAAGAAAGGGGATTTTTGGAGTTGTAGACTGCAAGGCTACCCACTGATAAAATATTGTAGTCTACTACAGTGTTTGTCGAGACCAGGGATGCATGCATGGCCGTAGAGTTTGAGACCATTAAAACTCATCGAGCATCCATAGAAGAATAGTGTTAAAAAGGTTAAAAGCTGAAATGATCGTTAGAGAATAGGAGATTTCGGGTTAACACTCAGAGAAATCAATTCCTACAAGGTTGGACAGGGGTTCTGGGATGGCCGTGCTGGGGCCATGGCCTTCGGCAGTTACATCACAAAGTATATTTCAACTTTTGTTCCCCTGCCTCTTGGGTAAGTTATTGAAACTAAACTTTGTCTCTGCTCGGGCCTGATACGGAACCCAGATGCAGTTACCCTTAAAGGAAACAAATGCTATGGCTTGTTTGACAACAATGCTACATCAATATAATCCACTTTGTCTTAAATATAATTTCCCTCATATATAGGACAAGATGGTGAATATCTATTGTACGTTTCAAGGTTTTACACTAGTCTACACATTGTTTAATGTTAAGTTGCCCCATCTGGGATCAACAGCGTCCACAAGCGGATGTTAATAAAATATCACCAGTTGTGTAAATTTTTGGGCTTTTATAGTTTAATATAAAATAAAATTCTATAATGTTTATATAGAAAATGTAAGAGAATCAAGCAGCCTGCTGGTCTGACGTTACAAACTAGAGGAAAAAGTGTGACTGGCTGCTATCCTGGAGGACACAACCATCTCAAGAGCCTCGGGGAGCTGGATGTGGTGGCACCTGGTCTGCTGTTGCACTTTTGATGTCTCTTTGCTCTACTCTGTCCACCTCCTACTGTGGATGGAGCCCTTTCATTGATTTAATGACACATCTCATGTTGAATTAAACACAATATATACGATGAAGTGTATATACATTGGAACATTGTTATTGGTACTGTGTAAGTACATTGTGAGCTACTAGAAACTGAAATTCCTTGTATTTACAGACAGCCAATCAAGCTGATTCTACCACAACTTGTTTTTTTCCCCAAACAGATTAGTAGACATAAATATGATCTTCACTCAAAATCTTTTAACACAAGTTTGTTTTGGACAGCCTGGGAGTGTGCAACATCAAGGACAACAGTATTGGTTTACTCTGGCTGCAGGCGTGTACAGCACAGCATGTATCTTGAGTCAATTAGGCCTATGACATGTACTGACATGAAGAACCCTCTCAGAGCTTGTTATTGGGGCAAACAGCAAGCAAACAAACAGATGTTCTACTTGTCAGCCTGCAAGTCGTCAGAAATTAATTTCATAATAACATCAACATCTCAGCAGGGACAAATGTAGAACCTTATTCTTTATATGTCATCTGTAGGAATTCTATTAATTTCGCCGGGATTTAAGAGGGAGTCCCTGTACTTCCCCCCCCAATGCTATGGCTTCTGTTTTCCTCGACACTGAATGACACAGAGGCAAAAGTGTGTGGGGTTTTATTTGGAGTGGCGATGTCCCTGTCACATTCTCTTTCATTCATTTGATCTGGACACATTGTATAGAGCAATTTTCAACAGCATGGAGGTTCTCTCTCATTTCTACTGGCAGAGCGCTCCATAAATCTCTGCATACTAAGTTTTATTGTTCAAATCCCAAATGTAACGTGAACCCAAATAAAACAAATGAGGAAAAAGAAATGTGATGGTATACTTCTGAGCTGAATAACTTCTAATGGGTAATAAAAAGCTGTCAGGTCTGCAGAAACAAGATAATCAGTACCTGGGAAGCAGACAGTCATTCGACTCAGATGAACCTCTGGGTTCTCAGAGTAGATATAGTGTGAGGGAGAAAGTGGACCACAGTGCCCGCCATCACACAACTCACCTTAAGACTCCAAATACTGTGTGAGAGTGCTTTCTAACCCCCAGTCAGAAGACATCTAATTGCTAATCTATAATCCTTTTAATACGCTTTTGCCTTTTTTCCGATTGATCCTTTTCCAACCGGAACAGCAGCACTGGGGGCTACATTAATCCTGTTATTGAAAGCCTGGAGTGTAGCTCTAGAAATCCAAATAGCTCTTTTACCCTTGTCACCCACACTCCCCACCCACTAGGTCCCCTGTTATTGTCTGTAATTGATAACCCCATCAAAATGAAACAAAAGGAAGATAAGACAACGGGGGCTTCATTCTCTGCATTGTATCTGTCCACAAATCTTTCCTTTTCATGGAGTGATATATACAGCAGAGTGTAAATCATAACACTTAAAGGAGCATTGTGTAGCATCTAGTGGTGAAGTTTATATTGCAGCCATCCACTTCGCCCCCTCTCTTTCTAGGCATGTAGGAGAACTTTGGTGGCTTTCCTGCGTCAAAATGTCGACGACTGTATCAAACAGTCATCTCTCAAGTGATGAGGTGTCATTAGATCGATATATTCACAAATTGTAATTAATTATATAGTCTGTAAACTGGAGGTGATAGCTTAAATGTATAACAATTGTTCCCGCATTATGGGAGTGCTTTATTACTAACGGTAGCTGTTTTAATGCTAATGCAAACTAAAGTTAGCAAACAAGTTAATTCATTGAACTTGTTTAGTCAGCAAGGGTTAGGGTTATGGTTAGGGTTAGCAAGACAGTGTATGTTTGCAGACGGAAGCAGCTGAAAGCTTCACAGAGGTAGCAGTGTTAATTCAATACAGGGTCTAAAAGTCTAGGGGATCTAAAAGTCTATAAAAGGGATGTGTAAAAATCCAAACCAAAACATGAGAGTTACATGTGGTACCAGTTCTGTGGGTCATGTAATGTAACATTCTTCTCGCCTTCACACGCAGCCGCCAGGTCTACGTGAACACAAAGCAGAGCAACAGCCAGTATGGTTCTCTCCTTCAAACAGCAACTTCTCATTCTTACAGAAGGCTTTGATTCCTCTCTACTGGCTGGTGACTCAGACCTCATACAGTGACGTCAACACAACTCCTTTACCTTTTGTGCTTGAGCCTTTTCCGAAACGATAGCTATCGCAGCTGAAAGAAATACAACCACACTGCCAGGAAAAGGCAAAGAAGAGGAAACACAAACAGAAAAGTTTTGCCACCAACTTGTCTCCTCCATGAGCACTGCTTCGGGCTTGTGCATGTTTCTTTGCCCTGACAAACCCTTTGTGGAGGATTTTCCATAGCTTACAGCATTCATGACCAACAGTCTACAATCTCCCTTCAGTAGCCATTTGGGATTCTCTTGGCTCCATCATTGATGAGAGTGGCATACAGATGTCTGCAGAGACGTACCTGTTATCAGTCTCTCGTCCCTAGCTGATCCATGTTTGTGTATGTGCTAGCTGTGCCCACTTTCCAGTGGAAATTATGTAATTCCTGGGGCACGCCACCAGAAATGGCGAGCATAAACTAAGCTTTAGACCACCTCCTCATTTGAGTGATGTTTTTTCCAGGTTGACAGGGATGGCTTTTTTCATTCCTCTTTCAAACCATCTGTCTTCTTTGGCCAAAATACCTACATTACAATTCTCAGAAGAGTATCCCTTGTCCTTGAGGTGGGAGTGGACATTTCCTGGCCTGAGAAACTGGCTCTCCTATGCTGTATTGGTTTTTATGTTTCCCCAGTGTATAGGTCTGAGCAATCCTTGTTGGATTGGACTGGATACACACACACACATTTTGTTTGTGTCTGGGTCTTTTGTCCTTGGGTTGGACAAGCTTCTATTCTCAGGGTGTTGAAATGTACAGGTTTGCTGTGTGGTTGGGGTGAAACGTCTTCAAGAAACACAAGCAAGCCTGCAGCTCTTGAAAATATGAAGCTGGCGTCAATCTTCTCAACTGACTCTCTGCCAGAAAACGACGTGAACCTAACCCTACCATACAGTAGCTGTCATGCACAGGTGTTGAAGGTAGCCTTTTCAATCGGCAAGTCAAAGCAGTGGATCATGACAACAAGTGCTACACAATGGTGTGTTGGGAGTTGTGTGGGTGCAGCTTAGGGAATTGAGTGGGGACTCATTTGTGGAACGTCTCATGGAGACAACACACCAGAGGAGAGGCACTGATCTGCCAGCTCAAACTCAGCTGATGATTTCACTTAACATAAAGGGGAACAATAGTCTAAGGCCCAATCCCATTTCACCCCTTGGATCTACCCCTACCCCTACCCCTTGTTTTCGAGGGCTATCTTGCCCCTTAAAACGGAGTCACAAGGGGTAGTGGTTGAAATCTTGCCCTACGAATTGAGACAGCCCTTCAAGAAGCCGTTACGGCATCAGTAGTCGTCGCGAACACAGGACACGTCATCAGCAGTCAATGCAAAAATACGGGATTATAATGTAAAAAAAGATCGCTAACATACTAACGCTAGTATGCTAATGCTAGCGCGTTTTTTTTATGTTGTTTTGAAAAAAGTGACCATATTACATTGAAATGATATTAAACTAAGATATTACAATCATTATCGAAATTTTTAAATCCTTATTAATGGAGAAAATGCTACATTTGTGGGTCTCTCTCCCAGCTTGCCAGTGATTTGCAAGGCATTCTGGGTACCCCTCCGTTTGAAGTGAGGGTCTGAAAAATCTCCGTTCGGAGGGGTATAGAGCCCTACCGCTCAGCCCCAACCGGTTTTGGGACAGCCTACGCCTAAACATGAACACGCAAAACGAAGGGGAAGGGCCAAGGGGTGAAATGGGTTTGGTCCCAAGTGAAGTTTACTAAGGTGTTACAATTAATTTGATAGTGATCCATTGATGCTTGATACGGACCAACTAGAATATTTGAACTACCAGCTTCATGTATTTCCCTCTCAAGTTAGTGGTACATTTCCTTTTTTTATTTCACTTCTGCTTCACTATGGCTGCAGGCAGATTATTTTATAGTTTAAGCAGAGAGTACAGCATCATTTATCCTTTTATGGGCTTAGCAGAGAGTTTTAACTATAAAGTGTTTAACTACCAGTGTGGGATAAAAATAGTATCTATAGTACATATGAATAACCTCCCATTGAATTAGTATATACAAACATTTAAACCTGACCTGGGTTCATATGCGTGGAGAAAGTGACCTGCCCTGCGTTGGACTCTATTAAACCCCAGCCAGTAGAGCAATACTTCAGCGAGCACTGAACTCACAGTCAGAAAGTTTGTATGGAGGAGTCGCTTACAGTTGTCGTGGCATTAACTGTGCGTAAATAAAATAAGGAAGGAAAAGGTCAAATAGATAAGACCTGGGGGGAGTGTGGCAAAAAGGGGTGTGTACTTGTAGCAGGTAATTAATTTGCCTGGATTAAAATGCTACTTGTTTCATCAAACATGTTCCAAGGCCCGGAGGCAGCGCTCTTTATGACAGAATATTAATTAAATTGTTTTCCATGGAGTTATTGAAGTTTTAATAAGGATAACAAACACCTACTGAGTGGCCCCTTAAGAACCGTCTAAAAACTCTCCCCTGGGAAATGTACATCATTAAATATGAGGACAACCTTTATCTCCGTGTCATTTCAGACTCACTGATGTGGGTCTAATGGAATATGGGGAATGTAAATGGGAGGGGGAGAGGTTATGAATTTGATATAGTTTGTAAAGATTTATTAGGTTAAGTAATTCACACTCATGTGTCCCTATGATGGACATCATATGTTTAATAATGATTATGTCAAAACATAATATATACTTAAAGGTGTCCTATACACAGGCAGTAACTAATGATCCTCTTGTGTAATCAGACCAAATGATCCCGCAATTATTTCTTCTCTCTCTATAAACCCATTCCACTTTGGTCAAGATTAAAGAATTTCTCTCTGAGTTTTGGAGGTTAAGAGTCTACGATGTTACAGACTGGCTACGCACTCGTAGTAATTCAATGAAATCCAGAGTTTGACCAGAAACAGAATGTACAGTAGCCAGTAAAAGCCCTACGCATGTCCGAGTTTAGCCAACAGGATTGACATTTTTTCCATCACGACAAAGATTAAAGTTCTCAACCCTCAGCTTTACCTGCATGTGAAAAATACAAGGTTTTTCTCTTTTGTAAGAGATATTGTCATTGAATGAGGAAGTCGAAATAGACTGAAGCTGCGTCTTAAATGTGTTCACAACTCAAAGGGCTGCATGTAATGAGACTAGGAGGCGATCTATAAAAGTCTATAAAAGGGACGTTTAAAAATGAAAACCACAGCCACCAGGTGCACCTGAAGACAAAGCAGAGCAACAGTCACTATGCTGCACTGCTTCAAACACCAGCCTCTCATTCTTACAGAAGGCTTTCATTCCTCTCTGATGGCTGGCGACTCAGACCTCATACAGTTCTTCTCCTTTTCTCCACCTCAGTATACCGTCATCCTCTCTTTCACATCTCTGTCCACTGTCATGGCTCTAAAGCATGGTCACATAACCCTCCATCCAGAGAATCAGCCTAATTCACATCCCCTAAACAGGATGTGACATCATAATTCATGAATTGGTAATAGATGAAGACTAAGCAGAGTTATCAGCTGTGAATGATCTGTGGACGTCATGCTGCAGTGTGATAGTAACAAAGCATGCACGGTCAAAGCTGGACGGTGACTTTTGACCTGCAGGTCAGCTGAAACCAGGTAGAGATTTCAGTGTGTTGTAGTTTGACCATACCTTACTAGTGATCCCACACCGCTGAGTCTTTGGATGTCAGAATTGGTTCTTTTTAACTGAACAGCTATGTGTGCAGCCGGGTGATGCACAAGTGACCCACAACACTACACCAGTTTGTTTCTATACAATCTTTGGTGCAGAGGGAGACTTTCTGGAAGATGACACAGTCTCAGTTGTTCCAGCAATTGATCTACCACTGCCATTTAAAGACATCGCCATGAAATGTTTCCTGCAGACTTTTTTATATGAAATTACTTGTTGGTACAAATGTCTCTATTCTCAAAATGCCAGAATGTAAAAATAAAAAAGGACATTTTCCGTTGACTTTTGTCTCTTGACAATTTGATGCAAATGCTAATGCGTCATTCTCACAGCCAGGGATGCTAAACTGAAATTGGAATTTGCTCTGTTTGTCATATTAATATTTCCTAATATTCTTAATAATATTATTTCTAATTTCAGCACAGCTAAATTTAAATAGCTTCTCAGACAGGTTCCTGCAATGAATGTAACCTTTTAAATTTACTTCAGCAATTTCTTTAAAAAACAACAAAATGAGAAATTGGAGAGCAAACCTATTAATGAAGAAAATATTTGTCCGGCCTGAGATGAGCTCCCCCTCTGTTACTTAGAATTCCATGTGCTCTCTGTCTCGACCGACCTGGTGCAAAACCAACCAGAAGGAACAAGCAACAGTTTGGAGTGGAGTTGCAATGGCCGGTCTTTAACTGTGAAGATTCAGAAGATATTAATGAAAACTAATATTTCATGAAAATTAAAATGATTAAAGCTGGGGGGCTTTGTGCTGTTAGTCTGAATTGCTGCAGGAATGAGGGGCAACAAAGCTGAGAAGCAAATTGCATTAGTAAGTTGAGGAGAAGTGTATTAAAATGCAAATGTACAGCTGTTAATAGTTCTTCAAAAACCAATAATCCCCCACAGTCAGTCATGTGTCAAAATGGTTAATGGAAAAATATCCCAGAGGCACGCAGGGTCCTTTTTCCATTCCACTTTTGATTAAAGCAGAAATTCTGTTCGGGGAAAACCACAGTTTAGGTCAGGATTGGATTGGCAAAGATGGCTTAATGTGGGCAGGATCCCAAAGCCATTGTTCTGATGCCCCGATTTTGCAGATATGTCTCCTCATGGCTAGAATGCTTATCATGAACAAGAGGACACCGGGCTGCATATCTGATGGCCACTTATTACAGGCATTCATCACACAGCTGAGAGGGACACAACCTCTGCTGCAAATTCTGATATGCTGCTGAATGGAGAGACAGCAGGCAATAGTAAATATAATCTGTGTCTTTTGATGTAACTATTAATATTATTCATTCTAATTTCTCTGAATGAAGTGATGTCAACGAAAAGACTTGAGCCAGCACAAAATGTATATACAGAAAGGGCAGTTACATAAAATGAGACTGGTTATTTCTTGGGAGATTATTATGGAGGCTTATCTGTCTCTATAGATTTCAAAATTTTAAAGCCTGTGGATTTTTTTTTTGTATTGAAATGATGCATCAGATTTGTTTTTACTCTGAATTCCACTGAATTCAATAACTAATTTCACTGTTAAACTTTCAATGTTCACAATTCAGAATGAAAATGTCATGCTTCAAAAATGTCAAGTCATATATATTCAAGTTGCTGAAATTCAGATACTAAATTTTGAATAAAAAAAAAATAATTCAGGTTCAATATGCTGGATACCAAAGATAAGCAATCGCTTCTGTCTCAAGTCGAACCAACATTTAGCCAAGTTGTGCCACTTTGGTCATGTGACGCCCGTGTTGTTTGGCAACCCTCTGTGACGTCACCCATTGGTTTGTGAACTGCCGTGTTCGGAACTATACTGATACACTATTCCAACTACGTATGATGTCAGAATGAGTATGTAGTGCATTTCAACTGCCTACTATACAGATTTTGTGTACGTGAGAAGTTCTCCAATGTATACTACATTTGGAAGATTTTCCCAGTGTGACCCGTGATCTTACTGGACACACTCAGCCGGCCCAAAATGCATTCTGTTCCTTCTGACTGTATGGAGGAATATGCAGTTAGACGTCACCAGCAGCAGCCAGACACAGCTTGCATATACATGTAAGTAAATCAAACCACAATACACGTGGTTTAATACTTTTTTTTACAGTTTTTACAGTATATTCATAATGAATGTATCTCTATTGTTGTTGAAATGTAATATGTCTGCTAGCCTTTTAGTCTAAATGTTAACAAGTTGGCTAATAACAACATCGGCAAGCAGAGTTGTAAATATAGATGATGTTTAACATGATGAGGTTTTGTGTAAGAAAAGAGCTTTTGTGTTGTAATGTTCATGACCACTGCTCCCTTTGTGTGCTGTTGTTCTTCTACAGCTGAATGATGCATATGAGAAAACCAGAGCAGAGATAAAGGAGGGCTACTGCTCTGCTCTGCTAAGATGCATAATTGTAAATCGTTGACCAGCTAGTTTTGATATTGAGGAGTATCTGTCACAGTTGTGATTATCCCTTGTCAAAAGCTCACGCTAAATTCACCATGTTAATCAAGCAGCATGGGCTGGAAAGAAAGGTGGGAGCTGGGTGGGTGAAACAGAAGTTGAAGGAGCTGAAACATAAATACGAGGTGAGTTGAATTATTGAAGGTGTTACAGTCTGAATGTTGAGATCAAAAGGAATGTAACAATGATAATATCTGAAGGTGGCTGAATGCTACAGACCCCTCTGTACAAATCAAAGTAATACAACTGAGGTATCATTTAATATATATATATATATAGAGAGAGAGATTTAAAAGGGTCATACAAATGGAGGAAAGAGCCAAAGAAACATAAGCAGGTTTATTGATAGTAATAGTTTTAATAAGTTTTAATTGGTTTTGAACTGATAATATATAGCAATAAACAATTACAACAGGCAATTGCTGCAAAATAACAGAACCCTACAATGCAGCTAGGAGCCTGAATCTGAGGGTGTCCCCTGGCTGCTGGAGAGGCTCAATGTGACAGTCATAACTACCATCACCTTCATCACCTTCATCACCTTCATCAGGCTCCATCATGTCCCTGTTGCTGATGCAGAGGTTGTGGAGAAAAAGGCAGTTGATGATGACCCGGGACACAAATTCCACATTCACCATTAAAAAGATGTGATGTTTTTCACTTTAAGAACTGTATTTGATGCATGGAGATGATCAATTCTATGAATAATATGTAAGAAATCTATAAGAAACAATAATAGAACAATCAAGAGAGAAATCAATATTATATCCATAAGGTTTTAAGCAAGGTGATTGAAATGTATCTTTATAGCACATTATCATCCATGGAGGTCATCAGATGAGCTTTGATGAGCTATGATGAGGGTCCATCATCTTGGGAACAAAAGGTCACTCATTACAAATTGACATTTTTGTGTGTGCAAAATACAAGGTTATGTTTGGGTTTTTCTCTAGTAGGTTAACTAGGGTTATGGAGCTTCTTAGACGTTTGTTCAGGGCAGCTGACGTCAGCTTGGATTCAGAACAATTCTGATGGATTCCAGTGGTGACCTAGAATCTTACTCCTGCAGCAACATTCTTTCCAGCATCCTTCCATAAGTGTATGTATCCAAAATCTATTTTTGTTTGAATAATTACAAAACATGAATGTATTTTGTGGAGCCTTGTAGCGATGCCAACACAACTAAAGACACGTTAGTCCTGCAAGAAGATGACTGTGTCAGCGGTCTCCAGAATCTACACACGAATACGATTTCTGTAAGAAAGAAAAATGCAAAAGAAGAAGCTCAGGCTGCTGCCCAGCAAGTATCCAGGCCCGCTGGCTCTTTGGCAACCTGCCTTACTGCAGCATCGCCAATCCAGTACAACATTGTACCGCATTGTGCTCCAGTTGCACCTCAATGCCAAGTGAAAACCGAGTCATTATGCAGCAGTACACTCAACTGGACGGCTTTTGTTGGACTGCTGATGTGTCCTTCTGGCAAAGATAAGCTGAAACTCAGATTGACAACGTTTGTTTCTCTGTTGTTATGAATGGGTTACTTAGGGACAGTTTGGAAGTAAATACAGCACAAAGGCCGGTAATACCACTTCAACACATCACCTCATGAAGAGACGAATGGGATTCATTGTATTCAAAACCCATGTGCACAAATGTTGTTTTTCTGACATCATATCACTGTTATTAAACAAGCGGAGCGAGTGCTGGATGGTTCACCATAATGCTCATGCAGTCATAGCTTGTAAAAACAGCTGTGAATAGACTGTGTGGATAATGTACTGTGTGTTCCATTAACAGGGGTTGACAGACTGTGTCCTTTTCTCGTTTTTCTCTAAGGTCCACTCTGTCTTCTATATTGACATTACTGAATTGTTTTCCTAATTGGACGGGGTGTAAAGTACACTGCATTGACGAAGTTGAGTCACAAAGAAGTGGTTGGGGTGGCTGACGGAGAAAGGAACCGCAGAACAATTGCACTCTCGGCTGGGTTTTGGCAAACAAAACCACTTTGGGTAAAGGCTGGGGAATGATTGTAGTTTTGAATATATGATTAAAAAAACACTGTGTCTGAACACAATTTGTAAACCTTTGGTACTTGAACGTTGCAGATTATTCAAGGCCCTTAATTCAGGATTTGGGCAAATACCATGCTGCACTCAGTCTGGTAATACATTGGGTTGAGCATACATAACCTTGAAAGGAACATGGTCCAAAAGGCTTTGCATGACTTGCTACTAGTTACTTGGTAATGTATTTTTTCTAGTTGTTTCTATTCTCTCATTTGTACCTGCCAGATGATACATTATCTCACATGTCAGCATAGATCTCAATGGTTTCTTTCCTTCAGTTGTTCTACCCCTTCATTTGTTTGTGTATAATCTATCAATGTCCATATGAAATGTTACAATCCCCTACGGGTCCTCTACGTCATTGCTTAGGTTGAAAGAAATACTGACCCTGTATCCATCACATTTAGAATCAACATGAGTGTTTGTGTTACGTGTCTGCTTCTACACTAATGGTGTTTAACCATATACTATCACATGTTCAAGAAATCCCTGCTGGCTTGTTAAAAGTGAGCATGGAGGGCAAACTGTTGGAGGCAGCTCCTTAATGAGGACAGCTATAAAAGCACCCTACAGACCGCCAATGAACACACAAACCTGGCATCCACTTTAATTACTGATAAGTTGTGAGCAAGCTAAAGGCAGCGGATTTCCCTCCCCCAGGGGCTCTAATCTGTTTAAAGCCGACTGCTGATCCTAACTGCCGAGTTGGAGGATTCGATGGCAGGTGCCACTGTGAAGTCCCAGAACAGACGCTATCAGTCTCGCATCCCAATCTCCACATCTCCCAGGGACTGAAATACAAGTTCGCCTCCACATGTCCAACTTTCTGGCACGCTTGGTTATTAGGAAATCTGCTCGATCACACATGGTGCAAGATCAGAGGAAGCTCCAAGAAGTAATTAAAGTCAGGCACGGAGCTTTTGTGTTCCCGGGTCGCTCTTACTGTGGAGGCGACGCAACGCTTTTCACAGACTGTTTACATACACAGTGTTTGTACACTGTGTACATGAGAAATATGGAGCTTGCATAACTCATCATGACACATACTAAGAAATTAATTTGTCAATTAGTAATTTCCTCTGACTCAAGAAAAAACAGTGGGGAAATAAATTACATTTGTGAAGAGATATAATTTTATCCAGTTAGTTAGACAAGTGAAACACATTCGTAAAACATTGTCATATTATGCCTCATAAGAAAGCACACTAATTATCGATAAGACCAAACTGAAGTCCCACACTGCACCAGGCTTCACTGTGCTCAGATATGTATTCATGTATTTAGTTTTGAGATACAGTTAAAGCGTGAAGGAGCACAACAGTGGGTCTTGGGCCTCATGTGGACACATGGAAACGTATTGCTTGATTTCTAAAAGAATTGGAAAAACAAGCCAGTGAGACTAAATGGACAGATGAACGTCAGCACAATAACAGAACTCATAAATGCTTTAGACTAAAGTTAAATGGCCTTATGAAATATGTAATGCATTGTAGAGATTGGTACCATTAGCTTTCACTGTAAAGTCAAAATCCATTAAAAACGCCATTGACCATAAATCTAAGAGGCAAAAAATACTGAATAGCAAAGTGACTTTGGACCATTATTATTTACCTCTTCCATGTTCCACTGCCTGCTTGTCTCCACATCAGAGAGACACCACAGCTCTGCCCCTGCTCTGCTCTGACAGGCATGTGTTTAAATGTTAATGTGTTGGTATTTACTCTCATCAGACAACCTGGACTGAGGGCATATCTAGATATGTTTGTTCAACGAGGGCAAATACAACATCTTTACAGCAGTGAAATCTGAGGACGGTTCCCCTTCTATCACACACAACATGAACTCTGAAACTGATTGTCCACACCAGACTTTATTACTGTTTCAGCACAGGATAATAAAACATACCTTATTTAGGTTATGAACAAGCAGGCCAGAAATTGTGCTCATAAATCTCGGTCCAGATTATTATTATTTTCATCTGTATTATCTTTATAGCATCTGTTGGTTTTCTGTTTCCTGTTGGTCATCGTTGTAGCATCTAATTGTATTTTTAGTTTACGTAAAACAATGCTGTGGCCTCAGTTACATTCATGGTGATAACCCAACATAAAGGTCTTATTTACCTGGTCAGTATTAACTGTTGCATCTCTGACATACATTTACATATGAAATATATTTTCTCTGCCTCTTCTGCTTGACTATCAAACCATTCAAACAGTCAAACCCAAGTCTTTCTGCTTCAGAAACATAACTGTGGATGGTTGTGGTCCAGGCGCACTGTGGGCTTTTTTTAAACCATTCTCCACATTTGATTTAAAAGTCAGCTCTGGCAGGTTACCCTCACCACAAGGACTTTCACCATGGTCTATTTTCTGCAGCTCTGATGTTAAACATGGATTCTAAGGAACCCTGAGATTAAAAACTCCTGACCGGAGTTAGTTCACTCTGAGTAAAGTAAGTGCATGGTCATTAAAATAAATTCATAATCAAGGGAGCTGCGATACTACATGTCAATACGGTAACAGTTAAATAAAGAACAGTAAATCCAGTGGAGCCGGAAATACTAATGTATAGAAAAACACATTTATGTTTAAAGACTATAGCAGAGGTAGTGGTAGGGTTAGGTCAATAAACTGAGTCGATACATTAACACTAATACATTATTATTTAGCCTTGTGATGCTGAAATCCTATTGCAGCCAGGGTTTTCCCTATACAAGAGAGAAATATATGTGTTTTTAGTAAAGTCTGAAAAACCGGGGGTGAGGGAGTACCATTGTGATGGTGGAATTGTCTACACTGGCTATTTTGGTCTTTATGTGTACCCAAGGGTACCTGACCTGGTGCAGAGCTCTACTCAATGAGACAAGGTTTTCAAGAGTTTCCAAGTTTGTCTATAGTGAGTGTTTGGACAGTCCAGTTTAACCTGCCGCCTGGTGTAGTGCATGTTGGGGAGGAAATTCAGGAAATTCATGACTACTGAAGACAAGTTCTTACCATCTGTCAACATCTTTACTGTAGAAATGAAATGGAGAAATTCAAAAACAGCCAAGAGTTAGAACTGTCACCTATGATAAGCTCAAGGTGATTGGAGTCTGAAAAATGCTGTTAATTTTCAGAGGAAATGATTCAGAGAGAGAAATCAACTCAGTCAGCTGGTAAGTGGCTACACCAACTGAAGAAGAGACCTCAATACAGACGTCTGAATGTTTGGTGAATAGCTTTAAACCAATGTTGTTCTGTGTGGCACACATTAACACAATGTGGACTTGAGAACATAGCACGTGCACCTTATACATACTTTAGTTGTTCCACTTGTGTTCATTGTACTGGGAGATATATAAAACATGTGTTGTGTATTTTTTTATTTTGTTACAATAATGGTCTAAATTGGTGTGAAAATGCATAGTTTTTATTGAAATATCGTATTTCTTTGGAGGGACCCCTGACTCTCCTAAGCAAACAATCGCTAAACCACTAAACACACTGGAAAACACCATAAGTCAACATGGACATGAGGCTGTCAATTCAAAACTTTGCAAAAATGTATATAATGATTAAAAAACAATTTACTTTGAATTATATAATAAAGCAGATAAATTACATTACAAAACAGCGACTTACAATAATTGCATTCAACCATTAAGGGTACAAACCCAGAACAGCAAGAATCACGTAAGTACAATTAGCTTCAAAAATGCAAAAACTACAAGTGCTACATGTAAGTGCCATACATAAGTGCACTATATAAGTGCAAGAGTATAGTATCAGGTAACTTTAATTATGTGGCTTATTCACAATGGTCTCACATACCTCTCCATCTTACTTCCAAAGGCTGTGATGAGGGTAGCAGCTCTTACTGTGCACTGTCCTCTTGTCCAGGTGCCATGAGCGGGGGTTGGAGGACTGTGTATTGGTCAGAGCTGCAGCTGCAGTACAGCTGGAATTCACCCAGACACACAGATACTGTTTCTGTGTGCGGACCTGACAGCGACACATACTGTTCATTGGTTTGTAGAACAGCACAGTTCTGTCTCACCTGCATGTGTCTTTCAGCTTCATGAGTCAGCACACGAAGATTGAACGTGTTGGTCATACATGTGGAAAGGAGGTTTTAGTTTGTGGTCAAGGCCCCTCCCAACCACCTCCTCAAACGAGGGGAACAACACACAAAACCGTTCCTGAACCCCTGATTTACCCCTAATCTTAATTGCACTGTATCTGCTATGTGCAAGTGTTGTGAAACATTTTTTTTTTTTGTTTGTTTTGTGAATGAAAAATCAAACAACCATGATCAGAGCTTTGAGGCCAACATGCACCTGTTCAGATCCAAATGGTTTTAAGTGCGTACAGTGAGTCACTACATATAAATAACTAATAGATATCACCATGAACTTTCCCCCATTTGGTTACATATATTAAATATCAAACAATACATTCCATTCAATTTTATATATAAATATGCATTATGAGGCCATATCTCAATACAATGCATTCATTTGCATGCATCGCAGAAGGCCAGCAACTACTTTGTTGTGGTTCAGTGTATTACTCACCAGTGGTGACTGGTGGTTTAGACCTATCTCTTTCCACAGGTATGGTGTAACCAGACTTCAACAGATTATTACTGCCAACAAGACTCACAGGAATAACTCACATGTACCAGCATTCACTTGATAAAATTTACTGTATTCTTTAATTCATATGTACATGTTCAACCCCCATCCCACCCCCCCACCCCCGAGTAAAGAAAATTCAATCAATACTTTTAATATATTTAGTCAGTTTTACAGCTTTTTTACAGGATTGCTGTTTTCATGAAATTCACATCTAGGGCAGCAACATCATTTTCTTTGCAAGAGAAACCAAAAACGAGCATAGATGGAGTGAACAAGAGGACTTAGCGCGGGGGGGGAACACAGCTCTTGGGGGCATGTATAGAAGCAGCGCAATTGGGATAAACTATGTACAATACAAACCATTCATACAAATTAGGCTCTAAGATATAGAATTCAATACATTACAGTTGATATATTAAGTGACAATGAGCAAGCCCCATCTTCCCGAACAAGTCACTGATCGATCGGTCAGGTGATCCGACATTCAATCAGCCGAGAGTGAAGCAATCACCCAACGCAAATCAGCGTCTGCCTGCGCTGGCAGGAACCCACCCGAGGATTGAAAGTGTTACAGTATCTGAGCATGTTACCAACAGTTTCTCTCCCGAATGAGACTCCCCCCTGAGGGAGAAGTCTGCTCAGTCCGAGCTCACCCCTAGATAGATAAGACCACCTCACATTTCTAAAAGCATCAAACTCACATTTAGTCTTCACTCTCCTCTTCAGATGCCTCGCAGGCACCCAAGCTAGCTATTTTGTTTTATATTTTTTTTAATTCTTTTTCAATGAGGAGTTAATTTTTGTTTTCTAGGATGAACTGCAGAGCGTAAATAGCACAGCAGGGGCAAACAGTCGATATGTTGGTGTCCAGAGAGTTAATGTATCATATATGACATATGCTAAGAGAGATAAACAAAGTTATTACATTTATTTTGTGAACTAGACATAAAGCAAAACAGATGGGAGGAACTCAAAAGAAAAAACAACCAAGAGGACCAATAAGCCTCTGTTATCTACACATGGTTTAATAGGGATAAAACATAATTTAGGGACAAACTAACTTTACCTACAGCAATCAGCTTTTCAGGTCAGTGTAAGCTAATTGGAGTCTTATATACCACCTTTTTTCAACAACAGTAAACTGTTAAAAGTAACTGTTCCCTCAAAATTCAGAATGCTGAAGTGGAAAATCATTGGGGATGACTGACACTCTGGTGTAGACATATTTAGGGACAGTAAGGCTAACAAACACATTTCTCTGGAATGGGTAGAAGCCCCATTCTGTGCTCCTTTTGTCCATGGTGTGACTGAGTGTATGCAACTGTCAGCCAGAGGGAAAGTAGGGTGTGTCACTATGGTAGTTGTAATCTGGGCACACTTTCTGCACCAGTTTGTAGTCGGTACTGTAGAAGGAAATGAAGATGCAGATGACTTTGAAAGGTTTGGAGCAGAGCCAGGAAACATGGCTCTGGGTCTGCTCCTGGTAGCAGGTCTTGGATGGGTCGAAGTTGCAGAGCGTGTTCTTGGCCCCTTTCTCCACCTTCTCGTACTCGATACGGCAGTTGAAGGACTTTGAATCCTTGGCGTCGATGACGGACTGCTGCGAAGCCACATCAAACTCCACTATCTTTGTTGGGGGGACCAAGCTGACCGACACGTTGCCCTGACCTGTGGAGTTGTGGCGGAAGTAGACACTGAAGGTGCCGTTACCATGATCCACAATCTTACCGGTGATCAGCAGGTTGAGTTTGACCGTCTTGATGTTGGAGTGGAAGTCCCCCCAGCCGAACATCTTCTTGAATTTACCTGTCTTTACCATGGGCCGCCGCTTGGCCCGTGGCCGCGAGTCCTGCAGGTCTGTGGAGTTCCTCAGCCAGTCCCACAGGTCCTGCTCCGAGTAGGGCTCTGGAGTGTCATAGTGAAGGTCCAAAGCTGTGCTGTTTTCTTTGCCATGCAGTGTCTGTGTCAGCAGCCGACTGATTGACATATCCTTACTGCTCTCTGTCCATATATGCTTTAGCGTTGATTTGGGGCTTCCCGACTTGACATGGGCACTTGTAACCTGGGAAGGGGACAAAAAAAGCATCCATGAGCTGATATGTTATATATATCAATATCAATTTTGTTTTAGGCTACTATAACTTTTACCTCTACCTTTAGATCATTTACTTTTTGGTGACACCACTTTAAGAGAAGAGTTTTGCATTTAATGTTTCTACTTTGCTTCCATTGTGTGTGAAGCCAACCAATTAGAAACTTGCATTGTCTATATCTTTGTTAACCAGCCAATCGTCTACGGTAACATGGGTCTGCAAGGTGTTTAAAAAACCCTTTAAACTGGACAAATAATCCCCACAAACTCCGGCTGACACGGAGTAAATTTCCAGGGTCAAATGTCTCTGCAGTAGTCACAAGTATTTAACAGCTCCAGCCCCAGTCGGCACTGATGGAAGACACCCAAGGGGATACACTTTGCCCCTTTGGTGCACTGTGACATCTGTCCGAGCACACGCACTATCAACACAGCTGTCACCTGACCGCCACAGTGCTGTAAAAGTAGAAAAAAAACTAGACTGTATATGGACTACACACAGAATGGCACTGGTAATGATGCTAACCATAGTGACCAACTGCTAGCCACCCTGTTGGCCCGGTGAATGTGCTGCACCCCATTTCAAGAAGGTTTCCTGATAATGTTCTTGAGCTTTTGTGTAACTGTTCTCTTCTCCCCCTATAATTAAATCCCTTAATTATTAGCAAATACCTTTGTAACTAAGGCTTTGTCACTTAAGGGATCACTGTGTTTTTTTATGGTTTTTACTGGAACATTAACATTTTTTGGCAACATCCCATCACCAACTGTGCATCAGTGGAACAGTATACAATACTGGCTCAATACTGATATCAAGGAAGTCAACACTACACATGTATTGTGTAGTACTGTGTAGGTAGTTAGCCAGCTAGTTCTCTGTTCCTGTTCAGTATTTACAGTAACTTTCAGTGTCAGCAGATTTAACTTTGAGTATTTCTGTTATATACTATTAAAGAATCTTGTGGAATTCCAAGGAGGTGACTCTAATGGTGGTCTCAGTTTAGAGCCCTAGAAGGGCTTTGGCTTGTTCTGCCAATACAAGAACATACCTCTGCACTTGGTGAAGTGATGTGCCATGATAAATTACTTATCTTTATCATCTATATCTTTCAGGAAATATTGAGTTTCACTTTAAAGCATGCCATTTTCTATAAAATTGACCAATCACATATATTCCATAGGGCGTAAGAGATAATCAATCCTTGCTGCAAGCTTCAATTTCAAATCATGACAGTGGACAGCTCCAAATTGAGAATTATAGTGCAACAAGCTGAGCGAGGAAGAGAATACAGCAATCAAAGTAAAACATATTGCTCCCATCTCCTCCCTCTGTCAAATAGAAGGAGTATCTACTGGCTCACACAGATAAAGGCTGTGGCCGTTCAGCGGGTAAAGACCAGACTATTAACTAAAGAGTGCCCCTTGAATTGATGATTGATGAACCCATGGGTTTTCACTATTTAGTGCCAATGAGTGGAATTAGGTTCATGCAGGCCCCACTGGAGCTATGCGACATTGATTGCCTGATTTCTACTGTAAGACGTGACAGCAGATACGTCTTGCTGAGGTTTTTGCATTTTGCTGGCTGCCTTGAGGATCGATACTTGGAAAATACGGTTTCGCGACCAATCAGTTGGCCCTCTGAATTGAATTGCCTCACAGTGTGTGTGTCTCAGGACCATGGGGACACACAGTCTCCTTTACACATACTGTTACAAGGAGAATATACCTGTACGGTGAATTATGTCACAGCACCTGTGTTCCCCACAAATTACGTTTAGTCTACACAACTAAACTTAAAAAGCAAAAGCGTTTTCTTGGTAATGTCATCACAGGCTGAAACATTATTAAAAAGGAACATATTGTTGAATAATTGAAGCAGAGCATTCATTAATGGCTAGTCGGTCACATACCAGTAAATTAAAAAGAGAAGAAAAGAACTGCAGTTGGTCGGTCATTATAAGTTGTACATGTCTGTTAATACCTTGATTTGCAATTTCTGGACATTGTGTAAGTCACCTGTGTTATATTATAAACTAAAAACTGAAGTGGTTTCTGAATGTTTAGTGATATTTTGTATACCCTATAAAGCACACCTGTTTCCCATAATGCGTCATGGAAAGTATTGTACAGCCGATGGTCACTAAGGGCAGCAGGAACTGTCTGACCTGTCTTATGAATGCAAATAGAAGCAGGGCAGCACATCACAGCACAAAGTGCAGGAGACAAGTTTATTTCTACATCTTAAAGATGATCATTCAACAAGTGTAAAATAAACATTCAAAATGTACTGGGTTGATGTTGTTGTTGTTGTTGTTGCTGTTGTAGCTCGTAATAATCCTGCGTCAATAACGTCATTACCAGCGCAGAGAAAGTGTGCTGAATAGTGTCTTTTCCCAATGATTTCTCTATATAATTATCATTATATAGTGAAGTAGAGAATAGTGAATGAGTGGGTGATTCCGGACACAGCCATGGCTTTTCTCGGTATTGTACATTAAGTGATTTAAAGTAGAAAGTATAAGTATATGTACTATTATTGGTGTTTCTGGCCCTGGGGATAACATTATGTTGAACTAAAGGCAAACTGTGTGGTACTGACAACCTATAGTGAGTCAATGCAGCTTATGAATGTTGCAGTGGCGGCTGCAACAGTGCCAGCAGTGAGGCAATGGCTCTGTTCAAACCGTCAGCTTGGGAATGACGACTGGATTTACAGAGTAGAGTCTGCCTCTTGACTACAACCAGACTAAATTGAAGTTTTAAAACAAACAGTAATCATTAGCCACACTTTGGAACCAACGGATAACTGGAAATCCTGAGTTAATGCAACATTAATCGCACAGTGTTGAGTTATATACCAGTCACACTTTGAGAATATGTTCTACATTAGACATGAAGCAAATCAAAAGGCGAGGAAAAAGACAGCAGCTGAGTGACTGGCCCACTCAGTGGAGGTGAGGAGGATCTCAGGGGATCTATCTTTAGCCAGAAGGTTTACACCTTAAACTCAGACAGCACTCGGCTGCGTGAGGCAGACACACTCAGCAATCATTTCCTGTTCAAAAAGGTCAGGTCCTCATACTGAACAGTATCACAGTGTGGTGGTGGGTGGGGATTACAGTGTGGTGGAGTCACGATAATGTGACCGCTTAGGGAAAAAAATGACCATAAAGAATATAAATAAAAGACAAAGCACTTGTCATGTCTTTCATCCTTTTAGAATGAGTTTGTGTTGTCATCTGTAGACAGACACACACAACCGGGATACAAGTGAAAACATATTTCATTACATTTTAACCAGTAGTTGGTTACAAATGAAGTATCAATACCATATTATACAAGTTAAATGATCAGTGTAAATACCATACATTCAATCTTACATAGCTATTATTATCAATGCACTAATATGTATGTAGCATTTTTATGATGTAGCTGGTGGAGGTGGGGATAATTTTATATACTGCTAATTAATATAACAAACTGTCTAAGATGTATCATATACTATACAACCTTGCCAAGTAACTACTCTATGTTAAAGTAACTACTTGGTTGAACATCTTACTTAGTTACAACAGGGCCAGATTAAGTCACTCTGGCAAATGAACTCGATTGGGTGAAAAGGCAGCAGCCACCACAGACCTCTTACCATTTCATTTTTAATTGGGCTTTAGTGATGCATGCTACTATACAAATTTGCAATTAATCTGATTGCCACAAAATAATTGCCTCACAGACAACTGAGGGCCTTCGGGGCTGGGATTCCTGATTCCCTTAACATTATTTTCTACACAGCTGCTTCTCAAAGACCAGTAAACAAGTGCATTTGTTGTGAAGCCTTTAAACAAGAGATTAATACTTTGTGCATTAAAGCATTAGCTGAACAATGTTAGTTAGGCTGACATATAAACTGAATGGCTGTTCTGTTTAACTGCATACGTTCAGTCTAACACTGTGTTAGCCGATGTGTGGTGTGTGTGGGACTTTTACTTTGTTCTGCGTTGCCCTAACAATTAAGTATTAAATGTCTCCTTTCAGTCTATACAGAAGCCGCAATGGCAGCTGCACAGAGTTCATTTTATGTTTCCACAAAGATCTAGAATTTTTTTTTAAAGTTTAATATTTGTCAATCTATCAATCTATCTATCTGCGTCAATCGAATCCACAATTGTCACCATTCACGTGCCTGTTTTTCTGTCTCAGTATGTGGGAGGATAGTGAGCCCTTTCTTAATCTTATCCACAAAGCTCTGATTGGTCAATCAGTTCTCGGGCCCAGACATCATCCTGCAGCTTGTTCTGGGCCCAGGGCCAGCAGGTCTGCTGGATCCTGAAGCTGCCAGCTGTAGTACGCTCACCGGAGGGAACGGTGCATCTGGTAAACATGGCCGACACTGCGGCCAGCACACGCCTTGCAGATTCCTGACCAGCAGCCAGACAGCCAGTTGGTTGCCCCCAGGCAAGGAAGACTGCTGGGCAAGAGCAGGCAGCACACTCTCTGTCTGTACTCATCATCAGACATGACTTCTTTACTGAAGTCTTTGTCTTTGACAATAATTTAATAATTATGGTGAGAATGAGCTATTAGGCTAAGAAATAAGCCATACATTTTTCTTGCTAGATAGATCGATAGATAGATAGCTAAATAGATAGTAGGGGTGAAATGGTTGACAGTTTCACGATTAACCACGTGTGTGAAATTCCTTACCACGTGTGAAGTTCATGGTAAAAACCATCCAGCATCAACCGCAGTGAGCATCCGTGTCCCACATACAGGCGTGTGCATGTGTGACGTTTACTTTGTGTTTGATTTACTCAAGAGTTTATAACACATGTATTTAAACACATTGAAAGTAAGTCCAACATTTTGCACACACCAGATCACCTGCCACACACAACACAACAAGTGGATATGATAAGGGGTTGGGGTGCGGCATTAAGTCTTTTCATTTAGTCACTTAGTTGTGATGGTTAATGTTAGGGTAAGGGACTGGCAAATGCATTATGCAAATGAGTGTCCTCACTAAGCTAGAAGTACAAGAATGCGTGTCCGTGTGTGCTGATACAATCCCTGATACATGCTGTGGGGACATCGTGTAAAGAGGCTGGATACAACATGGCCACACTGACAAAACACATACTGCTTGTGATTGTATTTCATGTGTGGGCTGCAGAGCTCACGAGAATGCTCATGCCGCTAATTGCTAACGTTCATACACGTCCTTATTGTTCTAGCTTATATAAACATGTTCATCTCCATGAGAGATTGATTAACAGCTTGTTGTCAGTTAAAACATTTGCATAATGTTGTAGTGAACAGCTGACGTATGGTTGCTTTGAGACACATTCATGATGATTACATTATCATGACAACAATGTTATAACATGTGTACAATGTCAGACATGTGGGGTGATTATAACCCTGTATTTTGCTTCTCAGATGCACTTAATGCTGCCCAAAATGTTACAGCACAACTATACAGGAACTTTAAGATGTCCCACTTGTAGGAACAATTTTCAAGAAGTAAAACAGTTTTTAAATCAGAGTTCACAGCATGACATCACTTCAGCATGGCTGCTCTCACAGTCAGTTTAATATTCAGCACAGGGGTGGACTGGTAATCCTGATGCTCTGGCTGGAGGAATGGGAAGATTCCACAGCTCCCCTCTGGATTGCAATGTACATTAGTGAGGTGCTGTGGTGTTATGCTGCTGTATATGGAGTTAGCAGAAGACTAGTCAGGTAAAGTTCATAATCCCTTGAGTAGGGAACTGGGGTTCATGATACCCTCCTGCCACTGTGGAAACATATGTTTCGGCATTGATTAATGAAATCCACTTTGCATTTCTGACTATTTCAACTGAGGTTTTCTGGAATTGAGGTGAAAAATGATTGAGGAAATAGTCTGTTGAAAAGCCAACTAGGGACCTGAGCCGAGGAGGAGAAAGAGAACGGCCACCCGGGAACAGGAGGAAGTGGTGTAGTGAAGGACGTGAAGTCCAGTGAGTAATGTTTATTATAGAACACTCCAACCCCTCCTCTTTCTCAGTGCTTACAGTGTGTGTGAACGTATTCATTGTAATTGATTCATTAAAATGTGCATTGTTTGTGTGAATGTGAATGTTTGTGCTGCGTTATAGTCAGAAAAACTGAAGTTTGCAATTGTTTGCTGTTGCCTGCTTGAACTTATTTTAAATTGCCCACGTTCACACTAAATATCAATTATCAGGCTATAATTTGTCTGCAGAGGTTTGTTACCTGGTTGTGCACTTGATGAGCAATTTGCTTAATATGTAACTTGATATGTGTTCATATGTTCATGTTTAAATAAACCTCTTGTAATCTGTGCGTGTATGTGTGTTCTTGAATACAAGTAGGTAGTTGAATTTGCTATACACCATGTATAAGATGGAGAAGGAGATCCCATCGGCGTGTGTAAGTCAGGTGTATATATGTGCATTATTTGATTTTAATTAGAACATAAATCTCGTTCAAAGGATTTCCTTTGCTTAAAAAAAAGAAAATTAAATCAGAGTGGATTTTGTCTCAATGCTGTGGCAAGGGATGTAGGAGAACAAATAGCATGGGCTTCAGCATTTCACTAGTTTTGAATCCTAAACTGCTTGTTGATCCATCGTCTTGTCAAACACGTTCCTGTTATTAACCTCTGGCAGTGTCCTTTCACTCACTGTCAACAAGACGATATTGTTTCTCCCAGTGGTTACTGAGCATAAACAACGCTATAAACAATAGTTCCCGAATGAGAAGTGTTTGCTAGATAGAAAGATATTGTTTGCATGTCTGCTCTGATATTGTTTTACATGTTTTGACCTGGAAAGCGTGTAAAACTGTGGAGCAGCTTCATCGGGAAACCATTAAATCTGACAAATGTGCCGATCACTGAACATGCAGTGGCAACATGTGCAGCATGAAATCTGCCTGATTTCCTGTGTATTCTCACAGGAAGTACTGAGCATGTGGTCTATAAGATTGGAGTTGTGGGACCTCTGTCAAATATGGATCCTGTGAATTGTGGATTTTGTATTGTATGTATTTGGAAAAAAATTTGAATGGAAGTTCATATTGTCATAAAACAACCCAAGTGTAGCACTGACCTGGATTTGATCAGGACTGACTGATTAATGATTGAAGAAGGGGCTCTCTGGTTCCGACACAACAGAACAATAGAACACATTGTGTGGAGCAACCATGACTCGGTTTTTAAACTGGCAGATTGGTGTAAATGTAATTGTGGAATTGAACAACCAATCACAGGGTGGAGCAGTGTGAGCTAAGACAGAGCAACTGAACAACACAACAGTTGTAACTACTACAGCTATAAAATCAAAATAAAGTGAGGAATTGAACATGAACATTCCTGCCATGGGGCCAAAAAAGATTTACAAAACCTCAAACTGCAAAAAGGCAGAAATATTAGCCCCTTTATGATGAATGTTTAAATCAATCACACCTGGTTTTCACAATAAAAAAACAACAACTATATCTACGTCTATCATGTCTGTAGCCGACAGTCGTAAGGTTGCAGGAACAAGCTTACATCCTCACAGGTGAACAAATTCTGAGTCTGCCCGCTGTCTGGTACATGAGCCGGTCTGACGCACACCAAAGCTCCCAAATGGCCTCTTCCACATTCTTTTGGCTGCGGTTTGGCTGAGTTGCAGGCGCAGAGCATGTAGGAGAGCTGTTATCAGCAGCAGTCACGTTTCAAATTTATTTGCATAGCACTTAATCACAAAACACTTCTCGTCTCAAGGCACTTAACACAGTAAGACTGTGACCTTACTATAATATAGAGAAAGCCAACGATCTACTGGTTTATGGGGAACATTTACAGCAGTGCAGGAAAACGTCACTGCTTTAGGTTACGTTATCACAAAGATGTCATGTGAGATTTGAACCTGATTTGAGGTTACATATTTCCATTCTGCAGCTGGAAGTCAGTTGGTAACATTTAAAAAACGGAGTGAGTGGGACAGAGCGCATACGTCTACTTTTTGGAGGCAATTCATACCAGTATACACAGTTCTGTGACAAACTGATTGTACTAAATTTATTTAGAACTTTATAAACCAATCAATGTCTTTTACAACTGCACACCACATTCTCACATACAATTTGAGTTCAGTATGTTGCCTGTGGACACTTCCGCACAAGGACTCGAGGAGCGACTGACCCTCTGACCTTCATGATAGTGGATGACCCTCTCCTGAGCCACAGCACCAAAAATGTATCAGTAGAAGACATTAGTTTGTAGATTTTGGGCCAACACTTGACACTTGGATTCAGGAAAATACCCTGATAATAAAAATCATGCGTACAGATTTACTGCAGTGCCCTAAACTGAGCTCTTTTTGGGAGAAATCCAGGGAGTTCTTTCATTTGTTCTTGTAATTAACTTGTCGCTTTTTTGCTGAACACACAGGTATTATTGATGTGGCCATGTTACTGCCAACAGCTGGAGAAAGGGACAATAAATCAAATGACTACACTTGCATTGGGATCCATGTTGTATTGTGAGCACTATGGTAATTTGCTCCTCGGTGACTTGAAAGGGAAATGGCCCGCGAGCTCAGACTGTATGAATTCATACTGTACATGTTGTAGTGGTTAGCAACAACAGATACCTATGGAACATATACCCTGCGAAGCAAATACTGTTAATGTCAGTTTAATGACGAGCATAAAAGTCAAACAATATCCAGTCCCAGACTTTCCCTTTTTAAAGAAGGAGCAGCATTGGCACCATCCCATTTGCTCTGTTTTTACAGTCCAATAAGACAAAAGAAGAAAAAAAAAACGATCATAGATGAGATGAGCTCCAAAATCTTCTGCTCTTTAGAAAATTCCCAATCATGGTAGTGAAGCAGAGGGAGCTGCGAAGCAACGCCGGAATGAAATGCTGGGCGAAGGATCACGTCCTGAGCACAACGTGGTGCATGAAAGAAGCCCCATGAAAGCTCCAGAGAATGAAAACAACGATGAGAAAGAAAAAAAGAGTGTTACAATATAGGATGAGGAGGACTGAAAAGTATTGACCCTGAACATATGGACTATTAACCTTCAGTTCAGCAGAGTGTACAGCTGTACACTGATAGATGAATATACTTGAAAGGCCTGCAAGGGTGTTCATTTTACAGGTTGAGACACGGACACAAGCAACTAATATCTTTTCTAAGGTATCAGAATTCCCTACTGAGGGAATAACACAGGGAATTACACTGTGCAACAGTTCATTCATACATTTTAACTGGGGGCAATAAGATTTCAAGGTAAGCAACACCCAAGAGCGAATTAAGGACTTTTCAATGGCCCCGAGTGGTTGTCTGCCTATTTGTAGTTTTTATAAAGAATAGACGGAATTGTCTTTGGTGTGATGCTATGCACACATGCAGTCTCCAAGCTTAAAATAATTACAACAACCAGGTCTTCAAAATAAAAATCCATAGGCTACGACCTTAGATACATGGAGAAAACCTCAGTGTAGGTCAACACCTGGATGTGTGGTGGGGTTCTAATGATTGTTCGGTTCATTTGAATTAAGGTGCTGTGACATCTGTCAATGATACCGTGTTGCAGACTGATCAACTGGCGTCAAATACTCGTCAGTATGTATAATTATTCATATTTATCTTGGATCATGTGTTAATTATGCTAAGTGTGAATATCGTCACAAGGGAGCGATGGAACTTTGGTCTGGTTTCCATCTAAATCACAGTAGGTGGCGCTAGGTTCAAAGAGGTGATGTAATTAACAGAGCACCAATCCAAACTCACAAAGGGAAACCATTGCTGTGTCTTAATCTGCCTGCTTCCATACCCGCTATTGTGAGTGCGTTATTCACATGCACGGTATACCTGACAGTGTACTGCTCGAAAAGGATCGAATACTTGAGTGTCAAACTATGGAAACAATCAACCCTTCACGGTCGCCATCTTGGCTATGTAGCATAATCAGTCTCCATTGCACTTAGTCGCATTCATCTTCTTCACTCTCGCAAACGAAAAAACTTTTGGAGCTAATTTCCAAACATTTTCAAATTTTCAACACCGCGCAGGTTTTTCAGGCCTGAATTGGAAAATATGCTTGAGCAAAAATTGGGGGGAAGCATAACAAGTTGAAAGTGTTAAAACAGAACTGTGCTGTGCTTGTGTCCTCCGTGTGTTTTGCATCTACAAATGTTCTTGTGGGCACTGGCCGTCTAACAGTTCACATTTACCTTGCACTGCGTCTTTTAATCGGACCGACATTGAAACAGAGTCCTGTCCCGAAGCTAGGAGAGACGTCAGCAGATGCAGCTTTGCAGTGGAAAGGGCAAACAACTACTGATACAATGAAAACTGTCAACTATTTATCACATTTCAAACATTTTATAGAGTCCTATAATTTACTACTGGGGTTGGTGGGGCCATCACCATTTTTATAATAGTCAACTTCAAATTATTATGATTTTTTTAAACGTTTTAATCGTTTTTTTCATGTGTGTCAAGTTTTAAACCAAATTTGTTCCAGCACTGTAAGCCCCTGACTCTTTTATTGGTTTTCTAGTGCTTATCAGTACATGTACTCTTATAAATTAGTAATGGGAATGTTGTCTCTTTGAACAGAGCCCCATCTCATTGTTCTATTCCTCATCGTTCCTTTTTAAGGGTGTGGGGGTCGTTAGTTTTAGGTTTGCAACAATCACCAGGATAAGGATTAGATCAGATTTGAATCAGAATCTAACTTTGATACCCTACCAGCAACTTTTGCATGTGTGAACTTGGTTTAACAGCCCTCAATTACTTGTATTGCTGGACAAGTCCCCCTACCCCTTGTTCTCACTGTTCACATAAAATGAAAAGTGTGGCTTTGGAGCAACATAATTTGGTTGTTAGTAAGTAACCTATGACACGGTTCCCTTAGACTTACCAGAGAGCTGCTGATCATTTTTGAACAACATATCACTATGGTATATTGTGTGTAGTGGTGCACAGCAAGACCTGTCCTTCAGTGTGGCTCAGTAAAGTACTATTGACCACTGTAAAGTAAATTAAATGTAAGTGCGATTGCAGCCATTTCCAGGTGTCGAGACCGTGGCCGTGTAATCTGTTTGATGTGTGGCTGCAAACAGCACTGGAAATGATAACAGCAAAAATAAAAAGGTCTTTTTCCGTGAGCTGACCATGTGGGAGAGACTTTTATGGTTAATACAGATTACCATCTCTCCTCTGATGTGCTTTCTGCTCTGCGACATTGAGCAGCACATCCACACGTGGCCAAAGCATTCCAAGGATGCTCTCAGTCCCAGTGCCCACATCCCCTGAAGTGTTCCTTGGAGAGAATAAGTGATGAAACGCAGTCGCTAAAAGTTATCTACACCCACACCACACAATATGAGTTAAACTATTAGTGGCTGGCACCAGGCGGCTGCTAAGTGGTGCTTGAACGTCACAGTTTGCCCGTGTACTGGAGCTGCTGATGGTCATGTAAGCAGACTGTTAGACACATCATTAGAGCAGACTTTCTTCTGCTCTGTAGGAGTGCAAATTCAGACAGAGTGTGTGTCTGTGTGTGTGTGTGTGTGTTCCAGCCTTGTAAGGTCTTGCCCTTATATCTCTGTCTTGGTGCATTTGAGCATGTCTACATTTAAACGTCGCCACAGATTTAAGCAGTTGCAATGATTTCGCTAATAAGAAAGCTGACCTCGAAATCAACTCATACCATTTTTAGTATTTCTGAAGTTGTGGAATTCCTCTGAAAGATGTAGTGTTGATCAAGTCTTTCAACAGTGCTGGACTGAACAAACGACACACACTGATGATTCTCTAAGAGCGTGGTAAATATCTGCACTCTAAGTGTTTAGTTTTCCCTGTGGGTGGTACGGACCATGGGATCCTCTGGACACCATGAATGTGCTCCATCTCATTCTGCCCGAGAGATTTAAAAGAGTACATTTTGGCCTGATACTATTGCAAGCCTATTTCATAAATTATTTGCATTCATCCTCAAAGAAAAAGGCAGGACGCTTTTATATAATCAAGTCTTTTATCAGGAAAAAAAACCAAAAACATATCCTGACTGATGTCTGATGAAGCGCCTGAGTTGTGCAGATAAGTACCCAGTCGTCTGTCTATCTCTGATTGACTGAGTACCTCTGTGTGTGGAGCACCACTTAATATACAGGTGGGCCCTAATTGCAGTGTATATTTATGTTTGAGTGTATGACTGATATTGTTGCAATTTGTGTAAAGATGAATCTATAGTGTGTGTATATATATGTATATATATATACATATATATATATATATATATATATATATATACTGTATATAAGTGGTCATTTTATTTAATGTCATTTACAACCTTTCTATGTCAAGATATAGATCACATTATACTATTTCAGTCTTTCTTTTCTCTATTGTGTTAAAGGTTTGCAACGTTCAAAAGACAGAGGTTGGTAGTTAGCTCCTCTCCTGCTCCTGAATCTGCTGTAACACCTTGTCACCAGTGGGATGTTCACATTTGCTCAGTACACGCTGAGCAGGAAGTCTAGCATGCCCCACAACACAGCCAGGTAAAGCAAGTTCAGAGGCAAACAATTAGTTTTTTCTGCATGTGGTGGAAGTGGCTAAACAATCACAACAGAGTGGTGCAGTGCCCCTTAAAGGGACAGGAGCTCAAACCAAGTGTTTCAGACTGAGGCTGAAAAGAGGAGCTGCAGCAATAGACAGTAACAGGGAAGTAAAGTGTTTTTACTGAACATTTAACCTTTGTCGAATAATAAATCACAAACCCTGAAAATGTGCATGATATGTCTCCTTTTCAATGATCTGATTCAGGTTTTTTCTTTCTTGCATTTTATCTGAAGTCAACTAATAAATCAAAAAGAATATTTATGACATTACTTTTATACAGAAATTCCCACAAATCAAGAAAAGAACTGGCTTCAGTTCATTCTCTTCTCTTTTCACAGGATTGTTTTCTATTTTTTATTTAGTTTAATTTAACAAATAAAGGAAATGCGGTCAAAAAAACTAGAGACAGTAAAGGAGTGAAAGGGAACAGGGTGAGAGAGGATGTGAATGAAATGCAGTAAATGGTACGGCCGGCCGGCCGGACGTCAGCCCCACTGTTTTTTGATATTTTTAAACCTTCATCTTGTAAGAAGCAACTTTATTGTTTTGTTCGAGTCGTCATGCCAACAGTAGATTGATTGTAACTTGTTGATAAAACAGTGTTTCTGTATGGAGTTAGTTAGTTCTCTTTGTGTCTCTGGGTTTTCTCAGGGCACCCCTTCTTCCTCCCACAATTCAGAGACATGCAGGTTTGTTGGAGAATCTAAATTGTGTGCAGGTTCGAAAGTGAAAGTACATGGTCAGCTCTGATCACCTCCAGCCCCCAGTGACCCTCAAAGGATAGATGATAGGTACATGATAATTGTTGTTCTATTTTTGTGTAAGAAATTCCATCCTTAAACTTTCCACAAGCGATAGAACGGTGTCACATTTAGCGAACAAGCACCATGAGAGCCCTACTTGTTTTGCATCAGATAAATGCTGTGAATTCGAGTAAAAACATGCAGTGAAAACCGTTCCCACTCTCATTGTGTCGGGGTTCACGAGCAGAGCCGGGATTCGTGCTGGTGGAATTCAGAGGCTAATATGTCCCGAGGTACCATAAATCAAAGCCGGCTTTATTTTGTCAGCACGCAGATGGCCCAAATACACAACTCACCTCAATTAAGAAGCGAGGAGGGGAGCTAAAAGGGAAAAGTGTTTGGAGAGGAAAAAGGGCACCTGTTCGCCTGTCATATCTGCAGCTCCTCTGATCAGCGGCTCGGAGCCCCCCATCCACCCCTCCCCTCCGAGTTGTTTCAGCGCTGAATTAATGATGGCAAACAAAGCCAAAGCCTCCTCACGGCCCCTTTTGTGAGTTCATTCTCTCTCCACTTTGGTCCCTCTCAACTAATCTTCAGTGTCACACTTAATGAGATTTTCAGTTTGTAAAGTAAGTGGAGCAATAACTCCCCCAGCACACGCCGCCATTGCCGTTCCCACCATCGCCTCCAAATGCTTTTAAGCAACCGCTTCTGCACCTTCTGTCTGTTCCTCCCCTCAGTGAACGATGCATTATGAAGGATTATTACTTATACAAATCACATTAAATTATTCAGCCTGCAAACACACAGCTGAAAGTACAGTAGGCATGTAATGTGTGGCGTTATTATTCATAATTAGCACTTTTTTGCACTTCTCCAGTCCCGGGGAATAACAAACAATGAGTCATAAATCATCATGAAAATTGCACAAACATGCATGTCGACATTAGTGTAGTTAAATAGAATATCTGTTCATTCTTTTTGCCCTCTGCAGAGGCTGTTTTATTTCATGTGATTAGTGTTTTGATGAGTGCGAAGTTAAATGTGATGTGTCAGGCTACTGAGAGGATCTCATAAAGAGCAGCACATTGAAGCTGTTATCTTTTACTAGATCCTGCTGTTCCCTGCTTGCTGTCATCAGAGTGTGTTCATTAACCTCACATACTTAAATGCACGACTGCAGTACTCCGTCTCCATATGTATTTTATTTTTAATCTCTGGTTAGTCAGACGTTTGTCGGGCTTTTGCCATTTTTGACTCTCACACCTTGTGCCTTTGAAGTGAATCCTTAAAATAATGCTTTAACTTGTGACTAAAACTAAATAACACTTTCACCAATGTATTGATACAAGGCATTCTGTAGAGGCAATCTTATTTGCTAATGTTGAAATTTCAAGGTTATTCTCAACATTTTAACTTTATTCTGGAGATGCTAAACTTAGGCAAAAAAATTAAAATAAACTTGTAAAAGGGTATCATTATACTGCTCATCATTCATATTTTGTAACAGCTAATACAATTGGTATAGACTAGTATAATTATTTGCAGTTACAACAAACAAAAATAAGTTTTTTTCCTACAACTTAGAGAAAAAAAATCATTTTTGAACAGCCTTGAAACAATAGCCGGGAGCCGTTTGGATATCAAGACAGTCTCTGCCTGCTGAAATAATTCCCCTTGTTCATTTCAGCCATTAAGAAATCCCTTCTTAAGGCACTTTGAATGAACAGTGTGTGACGGGAGGCAGAAACCACTGGCCTCATTCTGTGTGAGAGATGTCTGAATGGATCAAATGGGTCTCCTCCATGGAGAGTGTTTCCATGCTGCGCTGCAGTGGAGGGATAGGAGCAGAAGTTTGGAAGATGCTCACCTAATGTGTGACACTCTCACTGCTTCAAGTCATTTAACAGGAGGAATAGTTACACCTGTTTCACACAGACTTTGAGCAGACTTGGAAATTGTGAGTTGATCCTTTAATTCAAGTGTTCTCACACATTTTAGACCAATGTTTCCTGTCCTGCTGTAAACTGACCTGCTGCAACTGATGCTGCAGCTTTTTAAAATTTGTATGGTTTTATTATAAAATTATTAAAAAATATATATTTCATAAAACGTAGGCTATGGCTAGAATTTATGATTGTTTTTAATTTCTATGTGAGAATGAAGCAAAGGATTGATGAAAGTAAAGACACACAATTTAAGTTGTTTTTAGGCTCGGATGGCCCAGAGTGCGATAGTGTTAGTACAGCACAGACAGATAGACCAGTGAAGAATTCTTTTTTTTTAAATGTGAAATACTAATTCATTGCCATCAGTCGCATTGCTGCATATAAAGATGGATGGCGTCACAATGAGGTGAGACATCATGATGGGCTGTTGGGACTGACTCCTGATTGGTCAGGCCCTCTATATGTGAGCTTCGTTTTCGTAAATGGAAGGAAGTGGAGACGCGTCAACCATCTTTATAAACAGTCGCTGGGTCAGCCTGATAGCAGCATGTACAGCTGCACTATTTAAACAGGAGGAGGACGCTTGATGTTTTTCCAGATGTTTTTTCCAGAACATTTGTGAGCTGCTCCTTCAGTATAAAGTACATCAATAAATCCTACAGCATGGACTGTCTTAAGATAACCTTAGAATCTCCTACATCACATAATAACACAGAACATATCATTCTCTGAAGCTTTTTCAATGTTTCATGTAAATTCTATCATATTGCACTTGACTGAAAGATTAACTTTAGTTTGAATCTCTCAACCAATACAAATGAGCCTGAATCTGAAGAACATTTCCAACAATGCAGGTTCAGACTTGAGCGCAGTTAAACTAATGTGTGCTTCAGGAAGCTGTTAGTAGTGTTTTCATTGAATTCCCCTGACGTCTGAGGTGCCGGATGCAGAGTTTGTTCCCTGTTAGTCTGCGGCTGCCTGCGCACACAAACACACCATGTTGTTTGAACATGTTGCTCTGGGATTAGTGTAATTATTTTGATTACTAATTTAGCAGTAGGCTAATTCACAAGTCACTTTATTACAGCGGGGATGTGGTGCTTGTTCCTCACTCGGCGCAGGCTGTGCACTGAATACGACATTGGAATAGAGACACAATTTATCACTTAGGATGAACCAGAAGCCCTTATATTGTAGGTCCTTGCCAGTTACACATCACCAACCACATACACACATTGATGCGACTCTCAGCTAGATATATGATTAACAAAGTCGATGCCAATTAAATTTGTCAGGACAGTCAACAAAAGGAATGAATTACATTTACATTGTCTTTCTGGTATAAATTTCATTTTCATGAAATTAAATTTGTCTGATGCATGTAGAGATATTTCTTAACAGCACAAAACTAGAAGGTCCCTCTGAGAGCTCACACCTCTACGAAGGCTAAGGGCCATCTCACCATGTCAAACCAGTGTTTCCTATTAATTATCTTGACTGTGGCAACCCACCATATTCTAAATTATCCTGCCATAGTTTAACAATGAACTAAAAACATGTTGTACACCTCTCATAATAACATAAGAGATCTCTAACTTGGTGTCTTGCTCCATTGCTGCATTCCATTGCTGTGTGCAGTGCTATTTGAAGCGTTATTTGCAGCATGCTCACGCTATTGTCCGCAAAATGTATGCTTTCCACGCAAACAGGCAGACCTGATAGTTTCAGATGCAGTTGTGCATTCACTCACAAGTGGAATGCAATGCAATTCTCTCTGTCAGGGAAAAACTTCTCTCTCACACACTCAAGTCTTATACCTATACCGGAATCTGTTGTGTGTGAGAGCAACCTCTGTGCGTGTGAACATGCACCCCTGCTTCCGCCATGCATAGATTGCATAATTCTGTGGGAGCTGTTGTAAGGACAATAAAAAAAGGGTATCCGCCCATTTGTTTTAATCAGTTTCCAAAATGTAACGGCTCTGATTTTTAAACACACATACAAATAGGGAATCAGCAGCAATGTTACAAGTAACTTTGTGTGCATTCCAGGCTTCATGTTCTTTCTATTTCAGGTAAAACTGTAATACACACACACACACACACACACACACACACACACATATATGTGATATAGCCAGTGCTTGAAATTTCACCCGACATGGGAATCTACTAATATAACAGGTCATGTCTGCAGGGTGAGACCAGTAAAGTTGGGAGATGTCCAGGTGGTCGGTCTCTTATCTTGGCAAGCGCTTCAATTGGCTGTGTTCTGAAATGTCTTATTATTCCTGATAGAAGAAAACTGTTGGAGTTGAAATATCATATTTGCTGCTGCCAAAAGCTGAATACAAGTTTTATTTGGACAGTTTTGCAACAGCTCTGCCAAAATGAACAGTTGCAGTGAGATCTACATTAAACCTTACTTTATGTTTGAACACACATCACAAATTGGATAACTGTATATTTTACTACGCTGTCAATTCGATCTTTTTCGATAGAAATCTGACATCAGAGAAGAGGGAAAATATAATGAAGAGGTTGAAGTCAATGGTTGAAATAAACATCTCAGTATCATTTACAGATATTAGTGATATTCTGATTAAAATGCTTCAACAGCGACACCTGCAGGGAAGTCTGTGTGAGGTGGTGGGGGTGCAGTAGAGGATGGACCCCCGTTATCTTCTTTTGGGTGGGGTCCCCTATTTCCATTTAATCTCCAAGCCAATCAGTCAATGGTCAAAACTCGTGGAATAGAGGATGTCCTCAACCCATCAGCAACCAGAATACCATATAGACATGATATCGGTCCTATGATAATTAAACAACTCTGATGTATGTGAGTAGGAGGAACTGGCAGTAAGATGGATTCTAAAGGAGAATGTTATAGAACAAGATGATGATTTTAACTTGAGTTGTATCTAGCTCTTTGCATTAGCCAACACAACAGTTTCTCCTTGTAAAAGCCCTGAGTGACTGTTAAGCTGAAGGCGAGACAGCAGCCTGGGGCCCCGGTGCCTCAGCTGTCCAAGCCCGACCCACAGAGGGACCCTGGTGGCGTGCAGTGGCCTGACCTGCTACTCTGCTCTGCTCACCTGGGACCGGCTCCCCCGACTGGGCGAGCGACTGAACAGCATGGAGCATGTTTGAGTGGGTCAAAGGTCACAGCTCAGACACATCAAATATACATTCTACTTCCATTTATTATGATTTCTGAAGTTACTGTTACTACAGTTACTATGGATTTTGATGACAACTGCCACTCTGCTGTGTCAGCTTCAAGATTCAAAGAAAAGGTGAGTACTAATAGCTCATTGAAATTGTTCCCGCCCCAGTGCTTTTTCGATCTTTATTAAACTGCCAACTGAAGAACTCTCCTGGCCTTACACAATCTAAAGAAGACAGCCCTCCTTTTCTCCTTCCTTGCTGCTGGAAGACTGAATGCCTGACAGAAGATGGAGATAATAAAATGAAGATAATCTCCCAATATGTAAAGTGAGTGGAGCCCTACCTCAGGAAGAAGAACTCAACACATTTCATTTTCGCTTTGTTTTGAATATCTCCTGATTTTCATGGGTTTTGCATTTTCCTTGTTTTCAATAATTACCACTGTACCACACTGACCATAAACCAGGAAGCATGATATCATGCTAAATGACTTCAAACTGCCTGGATCTCTCTGAAGCTGAGGCAAATAAAAGTCAAGCCACTATTTAATCATTTATGCTATAGTCAATGTTTTGTTATATCTGCTAACATGGAATTGTAGAGATTCAACCACTGATTAAAGCCTCTTTTTTCATCTAACTGAGGACAGACATGGTGTGGACAACAAAAACCAGGAAATCATAACATGAAGCACTGCTACAGGATAAAAGTTACATTTTTCACATATTCTCTTTTGTCTGAATGGCTATACTTTAAACATTAGCCTTAACAATGTAGTGTATGGCTAGTTTACATTATTGAAGTCAAATTAAAGCTGTTTAAAATGAACACCATGGAGAATGTAGGCCTATGTTTTAGAAAATGTTAAATTTTTTTAACAACAAATTAAACAAGTAGAAATAAATAAATGAATGCAGGAATAAATCATTAAATACATAAATAAATGAAAAATAAAAACATTTTGGTAATGAAAAATGCTATGTATTTTTCTATGAATTGATTTATTTATTTATGCATTTCTACCTTTTTTTGATTCTGTATTACTAAATATTTTTATTTCTGTATTTCTATGTCTGTATGCTAATAAGGTAGGCAGTTCACCTCAGTCTAAAGCCGGATTGGTTATAGCGGTGTGATTGGATCTACCACTACTGACTTGACTTTACTAGTACACGGGTTTGTCTAGTTTTCCCCAGCTGACCAATCCCGCTTCAAACAGATATTAAATAAATAAATAGATACATGTAAAAATACATAAATAGCCTTTTCATTACCAAAATGTATTTACTTTTCATTTATTTAGGTATTTAACTATTTATTGCTGCATTTATTTATTTCTACTGATGTCATTTTTTTGTCCCTCAAACTTTTTTTGACATAGTACTTCAACTGCACAGTGTAATATGTCAAAATGTATATTCCTCACAATCCAAAAGTTGGCAGGGAAAGATTTATGGTTTATGCATTCCACAGTCCTCTGTGTGAAACCCCTGACGTCCTTTAGACTCTCATGTGGGATAAAATATATCTATATCTATATATATATTTATTTTTTTAGCCGCATGACAGCGACTGGTCTGCTGCTTTATTTGATTTGCTCTCGCACACACAATGGAATTTGTTCTTCTCTCAAGAGCAGGGATGCAGGGAGATGAATTAGGAGTGCGCTGGTGCTGACCTGGGTCTGTATTAGGACGGGCAGAAACAGCAGGCAGGTAAAGACAGAGCCATAGGAGAGCGGCCAGAGATCATTACTATGCTGAGTTGTTGCCTGAAATTAAATTAAAGCCATAATCCAATAAACTACCATTTTTGCTTCCACTGACCCCGGAGGACCTCATCTCAAACCTATGACAAGCTGTAATCAATATGATATAAGAGCTGAAGTCAGCTGAGACAAAAAGATGGAGTTACAGGCTCACTCCAGCTCGTTGTATTGGCTGCCTGTAATTGCATTCTATAAATGCTCCTTAGTTTGCTACTGTCCATCATTGATTTTCAGGTCATGAGGGGACATTAAAGAGGAGGAGGAAGGGGAGGGCAGGGGGAGGCTGTGCATTAATGTACATTCACTGAATCAGGATTTCTATTTCTATCTATATTTTTAACACAATTTTAATTAATGAATAAAAAAGAAATAGAAAAAGTAATGCTAACTGTTTGGAATTTCACTATGAAACTAGTAACTGTTTCATGGTCTGAAACAGCCAGTTCAGAATCAAGTTTCTTTTTTTAAACAAATTACAAAACGTTTGCACTTTTTTCTTTCTTTCTTCTAAATTTTGTGTCCAAGCTCAGGTGCAATAATAAAGTGAAGGATGGCTGAATTACATTTCGCTGTTTCAGTTTCAGAAACTTTAATATTATTGATACCAAAAGGCCAAATAAGTGTCTCGAGTTCTATTGGAGATAATAATAATAATAATATGCAAAATAATAATAATAATAATAATAATAATCTATATTTGAATATTATTGAGAATAATTAAACACCATGCTACTCACTGCTGCCATAATGCATAAAAAAGTAGTGTATCACAATGAATGCAAAAAATGAGTGTGATGGAAACTCTCTGAAGTCATAAACAGAAAAAATATCCAGCACCTTTTTTTATAATAGAATCAAAGGGACAACTAATAGCCGCTCTCATCGCTCTATTCCAATTAAATTCTTACCAGCTGCTCCCCATTCAAAGCACGTTGCCCTGCTGCACGTCTTAAACACACACCTGCGACGGAGGTTCATTTCCATTCCAGTGAAGCCAACCGAGTCTCACCTGCATCTCAGGGCTGCAGCAGCCCCTGAGAGGGCAGGGCGAGTGGATATGAGACCCGCCACACAACATCAATGTGGAATCTGGGTAAGCTCGGCTGTAAATGAACAGATTATCCCTTATCAGCCTGACTGAAGCCCCTGTGTGAGGGCAGGGGGAGGAGGGGGAGTGCGGTTAGGCTAACGCTATCTCTGCCGCCCATTTTTGAACATCATAAGCCAGGTAGGTTTAAGCAGTACGTCCTCTATTCCAGCTGCTAATGGGAAAATCAAAGGCCTGCGTTGCATCTGAAGCCAGAGGGTAGGAGCCGCAAAGCGAACGTCATGCTCGGGATTTCATACCGTGTCTGTCTTCCTCTCTGTGTCCCATCAAAGCAGAGCAGCAGAGAGACGTGAGCTGTTATCCGTTACCTGAGGACTAATTGGCCCTTTAATTCCATATCAGATCCGTGCTCACTTCATTGGCTCTGAACCGACTGAGTGGCCACACTGTGTCATTTTATCAAAGCGCTCTGTCGAGGTGCGGCACGTAGCAGACCTGTTAAAAAGTCATCCATTCTGTTCACATGTTCTCGAGGATCTCGGGGCAGTGGGGTATGTACTGGTCACATCATTGCAGACAGGCTATTACTGTGACAGGATGTCTAACAGAGGCAAGCACTGGAATGATCTGCGGACCAAAGATCTAAGGGAGGAGCGACATTTAAAACCAGATACAAGCTCTGTTGTCTAATGTGGTGTGACAGTATTTGGAGGGCGAGTGTCTTATGGTTATTAGAGGCATTCATCCATTTTGTTCCCCCGTAACAACCCCTCAACGATCTAACAGCAGATTAATACTTGTGTTATGAATGTAAGTTTGAACGTAAGAGATTTTACACCACATACACAGTGAACTAGAGCGTAAGATCTACAAAAGAACAGACTACATCTAAATGTAAAAATCCCAGTATAGTTCAGGGGAGGTGTCTGTGGCTAAAATCCCTGAAAAGTCCAACAATCATGAGCACATTTTACATGCTTTAGGCCAAGTGTGTGGCATAGGGAAAGTTGGACTTCTTTTTATTTACCGAACTGCTTCCATCACTTTTCACATATGTTGCTCAGTGGAGTGCAACACAATGAACGCCTATAAGGGAACATGTTCTGAAAGTGTCATCTCTATTCCTATGATTCATCTTGTCAAGACAAGGGTCAACTTGGGGTGGCAGCGCTATGCAGCCAGGCAGTGTTGTGCCAGTTCTCACTTTAAAAGCACTCGTTCAAAGTTCAGTTCATACAGATGAATATGAACTTGTTCACGATTATTTGTTCTGTTTTTTTATTGTGATGGTTATGATTTAGATGACAAATTTACGATCATGTATTTAGTTATTTATAAATGCTATCATAGCAGATCATATCCTCCAGCCACTTTAACACTCCTGACTCCTCACAGTCCTGACTGTGATCACCCAGTCTAGTGTTGTAATGAGCAAAGAAATGTTTAATACTCGTTTTTCATGATGTTTAAATGCAGTCTCACAAACACGAAGTTAAGATCATATACTGATCAGGTCCTGATAACTGATGAGTGTTTATTAGTTAAACTGAGAGCAGGTCAGTGTGTGGAGGGAGGACACAAAACTCCAGCACGGTACAAACAAACCTTCTGATCATTGTGCAGCTGTGGGCCAGAGAGAAACTCTGTATTTTCACAGTTTGTTGCCACTGTTCTTCAACAAAGTCACTTACCAGCTTGTACCTCACGTTAACGCTCCTCTGATCTCACTGTGTGTGTGTAGCTCTGAGCGAGTGAGTGGAGGCGGAGCCCCGGGGAAACACACACGCACGCACACACACACACACACACACACACACACACACACACACGCACACACACACACACACACACACATCTTCGCTCCTGCTATTTCACATGATGACGTCTATACGATGATGATTCACTCTCGCTGGGGTGAACGCCGCTCACGTTCATCATTTGTAAATTGATTTGTACAGTTCATCCAATGAACGATTTTACGCGTTCATGCACAACACTGCAGCCAGGGAGAGGCTACAGTGGCCATTTGGAACATTAGTAAATAATAAACACATCTTCCTGTAGACATGCTTGTAAAACGCATTGTAAAGAGACATTTCAAACCTATTAATCTTTGAGATTGACACTCCCATCCCTCCAGTGAACGACATCATCAAATCAAATATGTAGAACTTTGATGGCAAAACATGAGCAGATAAAAGCTGAGTGGACAAAACAACAAACAACTGATGATATTGCTTTTCTTTGTATTCTAATAAGCATTAATGGGGCTAATGTGAAGTTTGTCAAGAGGGTTGCACCAGACGCAAGACCATGTGGTATTTAAAATGGTTTGTCCTTTGGGTGCATTAACATGTTGAGCAAATTCCATGGTGCAAGATACTTACAAAGTTGACTCTTTTCCCCAATGGTGGAGAATGAGAAAAGGTCAAGAATTCAATTAGGGTTCACCGTCTAGGGAACATTATTTTATATTCCATGTTATTCTACCCATTAGATTTATATATCTCTTTTGGCCTAGAAATGACCCTCAGTGGCACACCAATCTCATCTGGGTCATCCACTTGGGGCCATGAATATACACTCAAAATTTGCAGGTATAATTTTTCAGGAGGCTTCATCATGGACCAAGTACATTACCTCCATATATTTTGAAAATAAATCCAAACGTCCTCCAAGTTAATTGGCCTGTATTTTATATAGCGCCTTTCTAGTCTTGATGACCACTCAAAGTGCTTTAAAGTACAGTTTCTTTTACCATTCACCCATTCATACACACATTCATACAGTGCATCTATGGGCATCTATTTTTCTAGAGGGGCAATGTGGGGTTCAGTATCTTGCCCAAGGACGCTTTGGACACATGCAGATAGGAAAGACTGGGATTGAGCTGCCGACCTTCTGGTTAGAGGCCGACCGATGTATCCCCTCAGCTACATCCAAGTTGTTGGTTGCCATTGCGCACCTTAGCATATACAGCAAGGATCAGAATAAAACCTATTTTGAAACAGTCATTCAATAAAATGAATGCACCCTCCATCCCCATTTATAGAGCCCTCGCTCCAAAAACAAGCACTGATATTTGAACAAAAGGTGCATAGGTTGACCTTGACTGTGTCAGGACCCTTCCTATTGTTCGGCAGCACGACGGGGCTTTTGTAGGAATAATGTCCATTTAAAATGCTTATTGTCCTCGCAGTGTGCCTTTCAGCCTGACGCTGTGCACCATTAATCACAGAGGACAGAAGCTGGCTGACAGCCTCAGACTGATGGGTTGACGGCAGTGGCAGAGTTTAATTGTACAGGCCAGAGAAGAAGAGCGTTGACCATCCAGGGGTTGAGCCATAGCATGTGTACGGCAAACTGAAAATAATAAGGCCTGATTTATCTTGTTCCTCTTAACCATAGAGCTCTATTGTTGTCCAAACACACTGCTACACTGAGCGACATGTTCCTCTATTACCATGAGCACACACAGACACACACACACACACACACACACACACACACACACACACACACACACACACACACACACACACACACACACACACACACACACACACACATTGTAGTATATTTTGACTCAGCCCCACATACATCAACCTACTGTCCCAAATACTACAGCACCAAATGTGGACTAATCCACCCAAGTGGTCCAGTACCAGTATCGGCCGGTTCCATATTGAGAAGGTCGCCTAACATCCTTCACCTTTTTCAAAAAGGCCCGAAGGTGACGTCATGTGTACATGAGTAGAAGTGGTTTAAATGTATGTGTACTAAAGTATCCATTTTCTGTATGTGACTGTAGATCTGTTCCACTTAACCACGTTTGGTATCAGAAACCCAGTTTTGTTATTATTGAATAAATAGTTTATTGAATAAATAGAGCATCATTTGTGGTTACTACCTGTCAGATGATCGAACTGTTCATGTTTATGCTCTGTAATTGTATTAAAAGAGAAACTCTGAGCAGCAGAGCGCTGATTGTGACACCACTCTGTTCTTGTCCTGATGAATTAGTCTCAGAAACATTACAGTAAATCTACCGTGTGAGTTTGTGTAGTCTGAGGGTAATTCTCTCAAAGCTCGCTTTTTTCACTCTGTGCTTATTAGTGACCGGTTTGTTTGTATTTCTGTGCGTCAATTAGAGATTAGAGATTTTGATTCAATACTGGCTTTTATTTGATAATATACAGGAATCTAAATGGACCTTGCTTGGACCAAATTATGGCCCTTGCTATTTGTATAAATGCACTCCAAAGTTCAGCTTAGAGTCATAACTCCTGCAGTCCCACAAACCAAATTTAGTGTATATAAGTGTATTTGAGAGACATTTCCCTCTTGTTGGTTATCTCGAAAGTCCCTTGTCAAGTATAATTTGTTTAAAACCCCCTCTGATTCAGTGTTTTGATTATGTTCAAGCCAGTGCTGGAGCTCAGTTGGTGTGTGTGTGTGTGTGTGTGTGTGTGTGTGTGTGTGTGTGTGTGTGTGTGTGTGTGTGCGGGTGTGTGTGTGTGTGTGTGTGTGAGTGTGTGTGTGTGTGTGTGTGTGAGACATCTCTGAGTCGATCCAGCTTTTCCTCTCACTGTGAGGAGAAGTAAGACAATTTATACGCCACAAACAGCAGCTCATCTCTATACAGTAACAGTGGAATTATTTCCCTCAGCTTTACAGAAACAAATACTCGCTGAAGAACCATGTGAGGTTTGTAATAAAGGGATAATATGTAAGTTTTGCTATTGCCATAAAGTAAACATTTGCATTAAGAGCTGTTAACTTATTAGTCTGCATGAAACGTCGAAACGTTCAGCATCAAATACACACCCTGTCAGAACTAAGGTGGATATTTTGCAAAACAGACTTTTCCTCTGAAATTTTTTACAAATGGCTACCTTTCTGTGTATCCATGTGTACATGTAAAAACAAAGCATTTGGGAAATAATGAATTCACAACAACAGCAATATACCAGTTTCTCTAGGCTTGGTCAGCAGTGCTAATTAAGTAAGCAGGGTCTAATTACAAGTTTGCAGCTAAATGTAACACTACTGCACCACATTACCGGCACTCGCAGCGTCTGTAGTTCTTTTTGTGTTCTCATCTGGATGGAGATATTTTGTGAAATGACAGTCGTGAGGATGGACATTTTTTTATAAAGCTCAAGAAGTAGACAAGGCCTTAATTCCTATGTCTGTCAATGTGACCTCTTAGCATGCTAACAGCCTGCCTTGTCACTTTCTGAAAGCGAGTCACTGTAGCGTCCAGTGCCCTGAAGAAGCAGTGCTGCTGAGAGAGAGTGTGATAACCTCTTGTCTTGTAGTGTGAAAGAAACCATGTCCGGCACTGACAGACACCAACTCTATTTAGCCTAGTGGGACTGCTGAACTGTGTGTTCTATGGGTATGCCCCAAGCTCTTTACCTTAATGGTGGTATTGTTATTTTTTTTTACGTTATGTGAATGTTAATTATGACAACTTAAACCAGCGTATGTCCATTGCTTAATACTACAAGTTTAGGACTGCACCTGAATTGCTTCGTATTTGCCCGTATAACCACACCCAACAGTGATGTAACAGCATACTGACACACCCTGCAGTACATTTGTATTTCACTGAAACAAGGTGAGAAGCAACAACAGATTTGTTTTAGGGGTTGTTGAGTTACCATTAAATTTACAGCAAGTGACATCAAGGGAAAACGAAAGGGATCTCGCTTGTCCGAAAGCTAGAACCACTGCACTGGTGTTGAACTTAAAGGTTCACTGTGTAGAATTTAGTGACATCTAGTGGTGAAGTTGCATGTTGCAGCTGAATACCCCTCACCTCACCCTCCCCGTCCAAACATGAAAGAGAACCTGTGGTAGCCTTCAGTTGTCATAACAACTCAAAAGGTGTTTGGACGACTGTAAAAAAGTAAGGGTAAAGAAAACTAATTCGTAAAATTTAAATGACACTAGTTAAACATTACGAGACTGACTTTGACTTGCCAAATCCAATCTAATGAAGCAAACTTAAATTCAATCAGTGCTAAACAGCAAAAGTATTTTAATTCACGAATGAATTCCAATGGCTTGGAGGAATTATCTCCTTTGAGGAATTATGCTTATGTGTGAAACATGTGTAGAGGCATTCAGTATTATTTATGGTGTCCTAACAATGATTAAAAAACAGCAAAGTAGAAACAATTAAAAAAACACAGATTGATAAACATAATAACATGCTGTTGCATTGATGAAATAAATTTATCAACACAAAAAAAATGGAAGACGGAAATAGCAGCAAATTAGAGAGATTTTTTGATAAATTATAATTAAAAAGTAAAAGAAGAAAAAATATAAATTAGTTTGAAATTAAAAACTCTTCTGCCCGTGCAAACATTTAAGAATTAAATGATCCAAAGTTTCTTTTGTTGGTAGAAAAATGGGCTTTCTTAGAAAAGCTAAACTTTACTATGCACGTACAGCTGCTCTCTCGATCCATGAGTCAGCAATTCCCAAATCTGTCTTCATTTGGCAACTACTTGCAACTACTACTGTTTGTCAGGGTTGGTCTTAACCACGTCACATCACCTGCCTGATTCACGGCTTATCCTGTCCCACGGCAAACACACGCAGTCCGACTGACTCTCCTCCATTTTGAATATGGCTGGAAGCCGTCTGATGCGATGCTGCAGAGTTTAAACCGTGAGATCCTCCACAGCATTTCACAGTCATTTGAACAGCTGCAGTATTAGCTGTACGGGCTATTTCCCCTGGTGACAGAGAGCCGCTCGCACCCATTGAGGATTTAGTCCAACTTCCTTCAACGTTTTAAAAATGATAGGGGGCAGTGGTGTTAGAGAGCCAATTCCATCCCTGCATTCCCCACTGCAAGCCAGTGCTGGAGCTCAGTTGGTGTGTGTGTGTGTGTGTGTGTGTGTGTGTGTGTGTGTGTGTGTGTGTGTGTGTGTGTGTGTGTGTGTGTTCGACATGCTTTGCTGATGGTTGTAGCAAGCTAAACAAACAGTGAGAGAGTGGGCAGCATGCATGGCTTATGGTGCAATAACAGACTGTGTGATTAGACACAACCCTCAGGCTAATGATAAAAAAATACTTCCTTGTGTAAAGTATTCAGCCAAATACATAAACGTTCCACAGGGGCCATGGTACACATTAGTTTAAGAGGCCATGCTAATGTCTTCATAATGATAGGGCATGATTTATGACTGACGTGTACTTTTTTATTGTCGGTGAGTAACACCAGGCAGGCGAGCTCAAGGGGCTCGTAAGAAGCATCGAGCACGGCGGCGAGATGCCGCTTCCCTCTGACGAGTTGTGAAAGATGCTTTTGGCCTGTCAGTCATGGCGAGTTGACATGGGGAGCTCGGTATCTGGCGGCTAAGGAGCAGACGAGCACTTATCAGTACAACATTTCCTGTCCCATCCTCTGGTCGTGCTCTGCTGCAGCTTAAAGTCTGTATTTGCGCTGACTGTAAGAAATCTGCAAGAGCAAATGCATTCAATTAACTCCACCAAACTTTCTCTTTTTTTTTTTTTTTTTTGCCTGAGCTTTACTGCCTGAGCCATTAACTTGAGACTTAGAGCCAAATAGTTTTTAAATTTTAGCTGAGTCGAAGATACAAACTGTGGTTTTATTGGGGAATGTGTAACAGCGGGAGACATTCTACAGCAGCAGTACTGCACCCAGCTCTATTTAATGATGGCCTCATTACTCAAGATTTTACTACTTATTAGTCTGGGAGCAGTAATTCATTACACTGCTTTATGGTTACACCTCAGTAAGGAGCAGTGCATCTGTTCACATCATTGGAGATCAGGTTGAATCAGTTTCTTCCTTTGAATTTGTTTGTCCAGGCTGCAGAATCTCGGAGCTGTTTTGTTTTTAAAGTAACAGTTTTACACATTGTCTACTGGCCCACAGCTTAGAGATAAACTTTGTTCACTGAACTATTTTTAATCACCTTTTTTTTTTTTTGCAGTCATTATAGTATTTTGATGCTGCTGATCCTTATTGGCCCTATCTCACCCCTGGCACATCGCAGGTTAGCTTCTAGTCTCCTGTTACTCGCTTCAGTTATCATCTCCCTGTTCCCATTTTGTTTAACCTGCAAAGCCTGGCACATTACTACCATGAGGCATTAAAAAGTGATTGAACCAAAAAAGAAAAATTGTGTGAAGTAAGTGATTTTTTCACTGTGACTTTAAGGAGCTTTATCAAGAAAGTACCATGCATCTACATAGGTGAGTATATACCCTCCGCTTGTTACAAACACATGATCTGCTCGTGTCCGAAGTAAAACTTGTTGCTCTGAAGACAAACATTTTCTCTAACTACCTTGTAAATCAGCCAATATATACATTAAATGAAAGAGAAGCTCATTAGTTTCATAAGCTTTATGTCATGACGAGGACGTTCTGTTTCCGTCCCCGTCCTTGTGCTTGATCGTTGACTGTTTTTTTATTGTTTATTTGTTTTTCAGCAGGATTACACAAAAACTACTGAATGCTTTCCCACAAAACCTGGTGGAGTGCATATATTCATGGTGCTGATATCGATGACTCTGTGGAATTTGTTGCAGCTGGATTGATTTTTGAAGTGGGCTGTTGAGCCTTAGCGGAGGCATGCGCTGGACTGAGGGCCAGTCTCCTTCTCTTTTGTCTTAATTGTGAAAACAGTAGTTTCTAATTTTTGCAAGTGAAACCATCTTCCCTGTCACCTTTCAGGGAGTTAGTGCAGACATATCTCAGCTACATCTGTAACTGTCCAGCCTCTGTCCTCCTAACACTCAGAGGAGTCGCACAGAAATCTGCTACACAGAAATCTGCTGCACATCATCGTGGGGCAGTGGCACTCTTTGCGTCCTGAGCAGCTAATGTTTTAAGTAATGGCTTGTGAGGCCTGACGGATCTTCTCGAGATGCGGGGCCCGGTGCTCAAGAGAGCCGAGCGAATCCATCAAAGCGACAGGATGAATTAGTGCCACAACACCTCACTACCTGTTAGGAGGAACTCCCATCAGCAGTAATTGATTTGATGAATGCTCGAGAGGGGAGCTCTGTGTGACAGAGAGCCACACAGAGCGAGAGAAAGGTCCACGCTCTGTTAGGATCCTTCACATGGGAGGACAAAAACAGGTTTTCACAGGAGGGGGTGACTTAAAGCAACTAAATCAGGGTCAAGAAAAAAAGACCAACAGACTGTGATTTTCTGTCTTTTCTATTCTCTGTATGTACATGTAATACTGGAAACGTGTCCTATTTGTATTTACACAATTCAAATACTTGATGATGTTATCCCTGTAGTTTGTAGAACTGTATCACAAACAGCTTTCCATATTACGATCCATAACAACAACTATGGTGCACTCTGAAAAAAATGACCATGTATACTTTAACACACACACACACACACACACACACACACACACACACACACACACATACAGTATTTCAGGTTTCAGTTTTAACGAACACAAACTGAACATGGATAGGTAAGGTAAGGTCTGTGCACTTTGTACTGTATTGAATTGAGTGTTAGATTAGAAATCAGAAAAAGAGATGATCCCATAAAATACGGAACCGACTTCCTTTCCTCCCGTCACTGGATCACTCTCTAATCACACACACACTGAGAATTAGCATATTAGCACTTGAATTAGCATAATCATAATTTCTAATGAAACGAAAGCAGAAAACACAGTTAAACAGAATTACCCTGTTAATCAAACTCACACCAGTGTCTCCTACTGCCTACTGCTGTAAAATCTGACTGATTCAAGACCTCTCATAAAAGTCACATCCTGTTTGCTGTGAACTCAGTCCCCTGAATAAATGGGCACCACTCCACCCCACAATATGCTAATACCTGAGCCTCGAAATGTTCCAACAATTCCACAGTGCAAAAATAACTTCTTGTCTTGGAAATAGTTTTTGGCCAATTAAACCCAACTGGAGGTCAGTTATTATCAATGTTGTGGTGCTTTCCTCCACAGCTCATGGTCTTCATCAGCAGAGACAAGTGGAAACTATGAGCTGGGAAAAGATTGTGATCAAACTGAAGAGCAATTCCCCCACATTAGAAGGAATGTAATGAATAAAACAATGTATAATATTGGTTATTTTACTGGTTGTAATGGGATTTCATGTAAATATCAGCTGCATTTTTGTCCAGCGAAGGCAATTGCAGTGAGATGCACTGATAAATAAACCAAACAGGCAAACAGACACATAACACCAGTGTGTGCTGGTTTAAAGGTGATACTGCCTTGATATCAAATGATTTATGAAAAGTACCTCCTTCACCTCACGGTCTTCTATGGTGTTTCCATCATCTGTATCACTCCGACACTTTAAATTGCTCGTGTATTGCACAGCTCTGAATTCAGGGAAATGAATGTGATCATGTTTACACTGTATATTTGAACAACGCCCTGCATGGAATTCGTTTTCTATGACTGAGTGAGAAAAACAGGAATTGATGCCATTGAAATGATAAGAGGTAAAAAAATGTAGCAAATGGCAAACAATGAGAATGGGCTACATCCGATTCCCAGGAAGGAAGGGAGCGTTTGAAGTCGAGGGTCAGCTTAGATAAGACAAGTTATTCATGTGAATCTGAGGAGGGAGTGTGGAGAATAGAAAGGCAGTGAGAGTGCGATAATCAGACAAGGAGAAAGAGAGAGGCTGTAAATGAAAAAAAAAGAGAGATAAGGGATGAGTGGAAGGTCTCCTCCTTCTCGTCGCCACTGCACCACCTGTCCAAAGGGTGGCTCTCATCCCGCTGATTGACAACTGTCAGATCCAGACCCACGCTCCCTTGTGGCCGTTTTTCTCTGCCCTCTGCTGTGACTGCAAATCCAAATAGAATTGCAATTCTGAAAATCATTACGGCCACAATCTCCAGGGCTGCTGTAAGCAATGACGCCCTGTCATCTACCGAACTGGTGGACTGATAAGGCCTGCGAATCATCTATTCCCTCATCGCTCACAAGCGCTGTAGGTCTGTGTTGTAATGTATTGATTAGTGGAATAGGATGAGCTACATCAAAGTGCGTTTGCAGTCAAATTAACAAATTCAGTTTCACAAATACATTTCTTATCATTCAAGTTATACTCCATAATTTTGTTATCAGTGATTTTTAACATCAACTCCAACCATTTTCTTCAGGCACAAATACAATTTAACCATTCCTGGTGTTGGAAATTATTTTAAACCTAAACGAAAGGATATTACTTCTTTAATTAAGTTACTATGCATAATATACTACTTGTAGTGATGAAGCCTTATGAGCTAACTCCCTTCTGCATTTAGGGTCTTAGCTTCCTGGAGCTAATTGGATTTCTGGCTCGCTAACTCCACTCTCGTCAGCTTAATTTTCAGACGCAGCCTGCAACTTTGTTTTCAGTGAAAAAGCTCAGTACAGTGGTTTTATCACTGTAGTCTACCTATCCAGCACCTATCCACGCTAGTAATGACACCTTGTAAACATAGTGGCCCATAAAGTGCCTTTAAAGCCAAATGGTTATTGAAAGAAGCTGATAGGGAACAAAACAGAGCATAAAAGAGGGTATATATTGGGCTTGCAGTCTTTAAGACACCACATTTCTAAATTGATGCTAATTCTGCTCTGTCTAATGGCCATATCCCAGATTACAGTTAATGTGGTGATAATATGTTCACATTGTGTTCTCATGTTGCTTCCCTGCATGGCCCAGATCGATTATTAAGCTTTCTGCTGTTAAATACGCAAAAACCATTTACATCACAATCACACCGATACGTACCAGAGCATCATTCTCACAAGTGCAGAGCTTATTTAACAAATGTTGTTGTGGGTTGAGAACAAGTACATCCTAAAAATATCTTGTCACTATATAAATTGTCATTCTGACATCCACATGTTAACCAGGTGGAACAGGTCAATACATCTCATGAAAATGGGTCAGAGATGTATGGTCAGTGGTCTTTGAATATTATAGGTAAACTAGTAAAAGTGAAGCAAGCTTTGACAGTTAGACGCAAAAACGTCTGGATGAAATTCTTGGGTTTAGATACCCGGCTTCACTTCTACGATCAACAGATACAAAGAGCAAAGTTCAACATGCTGGTAACGTTAGCCGGCCTCTCACTTAACGCCTGTGCTGGCCTTGGGGCTTACAGAGGCTATGTCCACACACAAATGAGCGAGTTAATGCTGCCTAACATTATTTGCTTAAAACACTAGTTGCCTGCTGATCAACACTTAAACTAGCAATGGCAAAACATGTGACCGATGTGAGTTTTTCAGGCATCAAATTAGTGCCATTTGGCTCTAGCATTGACTGATGATGGAAGCTGCCCAGGTCCAGCTCCAGAAAGGTATTTCATTTACAGTTTACCTTTGGATGCTGTGCACAGTCCAAGCAGTGTGACAGCAGAAATATGCCTGCATTGTACTGAGACGTGAGTAATGAGAATACTAACTTCACTACCAGCGGGGAAAAAAACTGGATCTAAGTTTAAAAAACACAAGCCCATCCAGATTTTTACAAGCTTAGCTAATACCATGTTCTAGATCCACCACTTACTAACCACTGCTTTGGTTGATTTAGATTTCACAGGCAGTAGATTATATCGGTTCTTGCTACTTGATGTTAATTGTGTGAGATTAAAAATTAAGTCTCTCGGTTAATGTGCTTTCTCCAACCTGCTGACTTTACTCTGCAAAATTGTGATTGAAAAGAAACTATGCACCTGCAGTGTTCAGGGATTTTGTACTTGAAAAAAAGTGGTGACTCCTGAGAAATCATCAGCTGTACGTTAAATACAAGAGAGCCCCAGATAAACTGTTTATGTCATATCAGATCTGTTATTGTAGCTCATTAATCTCATAGTTGTGAATAAGGACCAGTGTTATTTGGATCATGTCATGAAAAGGTGTTAAAGTCAGCATATCATTTAATATCAATCATTCCATATTTTATATGGTCTGCTGTTCATCTCATTTTCAGGTATGGCTGCAGGTTGTGAAAATGAATTAATGTTGGTGTTTATTTCAATAACTACCAGGACAAAAACTGCAACATTCTAAGCTTCTTGTCCAACAACATATAACAAATCGAAACTAAATCTTTGAACTGTACCGATGTGTAAGTTTTGGTAAATTATTTTTTAAAAGATTTTAAATGATTCTGATAAGTGGATTTGATAATCAACCATGACCTTTACCACTGTCGTTTTGTTTACTTTTACTTTCTATAATGCAAGTAATGGCTATTCTACAGGATGAATGAAGTAATTGAGAACAATGACACCAAACTAAATGATAAAATAGGTGTTTTGTCTGACTGTTTGTTAATCCCATCCAAAGCACATAGGATCATTGCAATCATTATCCATTTGATGTATAAGTTTAGGGAAGGCTTGACCATGGTTAGGCTGAGAGTTATACATTAGGAGATCTTTCCTATCACAGTCACATCCTTTGTTGAACTTACTCCTGCCTTCCCTTCTGAGAAATTAAGTTGCCAGTTATATCCCCCAAGAAATTAGTCTGGAAAAAGGTGGTCGTTTCAGAAAATGTGACCAACCAATGCTGTTATCCTATAGTGAGAACAGTCACTATAGGTGCCTGTGGCTAAGGGAGTGGAGAGGGACGTCCTCTAACCAGAAGGTCAGCGGTTTGATCTCTGGCACCTCCACTCTGCATTCCAAATTCTCATTGGGCAAGACACCTAACCCCAAATTGCCCCTGACAGCTGCGCCAACAGTGAATGAATGGTTTGTTGAAAAACACTGCATATAAGATGTGTGCATGAATGGGTACGTATGACTTGTTTCATAAAAGTGCTCTAAGTGGCCAATAAGACTTGAGAAGCTCTATATAGATACAGTCTATTTCACCACTAAAGAATCCTTTATTAATTTCTAATGAATTAGAACTTTATTCCTGCTCAGCAACGGTTTTCTTCATGCTGGCAGCTGCTGAAGTTCACTGCTCTCTCTACCTGTCCTATGAGCAGGGAGAGAGAGAATGAGGCAGAGATACCACTGCAGTTGTCATTTTGCTGTTAAACCTAACTGACTTTATCATTTGTTCCTCTTCAAAAAAAAGAACATCTGTGTTGACAATTCGCAGCCTGCTTCTCCGCGCCTGTGTTATATATCAGCTTGTTTGCTTGGAGTGACAGCGACAGCACAAACAGCCCTGCCTGACAGACATGTGGGTGTTGACGACAAATTGGAATACTGTAGTCATAAAGCAGCCCGAGCATAAAAGTCACTCTCGCTCACCTCCCTTCCCTCTTTCCCGCTCTGTTCTACATCTCACGTTTCTCTCACTTCCTCTGGCTTTGCTGTAAAAAGTCAGAAAATGGAGCAGAGAGTTGATGCTTTGGAGAATTAATGTCAGGACTTTGCTGCACTCTACAGTGAAGGAGAAGGGATATAGCACATAACTCCTGTCTTTAACAAACAACCCACTTCACAGTGACCAGCTCCTTGAGATTGCAGATCTTCATCTTGCATATCAGCAGCACCAAAGTGACTGGATTTCCATCTGACACTCTTAATAACTGTCACTCACATGCATTTATTTTGCCTCTAACTTCTCAGACATCTATTTCATGTCATCTCAGACATGTTAAGAACACTGTATGGTAACAATTTGTTTTATATATCATACATTATTTGTTCAAATCTATAATCAAATAAAACTGTAAATTTCAATAATTGGCTTTTTGTGCAATTGATTTGTGTTATTAAAATGCAGAATTATGAAGATTTATACACCAAAAAATTATTTCTTACAATTAATTTTTCAATCATTATCCTTGATGTAGCCTATGTATGTATGGCATGTTTCCCAAAAATCTGTAGCTTGTTTTGCATGCATTTAAGAAAATAATTTAAGTTCACTCTTCTCTCAAACAGCTATTTTAATTCTTAAAAATTTTAAAGATGGAATAATCATTTGGATACTTTACAGAGATCTTTTAAATATAAAGTAAACAATATTGGACCTAGAAGTGATCCCTGTGGAACACCAACATTCAGAAACAGTGTTATCTTTTGAGACGTAATGCCAGCAATGCCTGACTTACACAACTTTTACCAGTGAGTGTACATTTTATGGAATTACATTTTGTGATCAATAGCATTTTTTTCGATAAAAATACTCACCATCCTTGTCTATTGCTCTAGGTTATGTTTAAATATGTTTAAGGAGGTGAATTTGGTATAAAACCTTTATTGGATTAACTTATTCACAATAAAATGGTTTGACATGGCATGTGGAATAGAATCAGTCAGTTGATTAAATAAAACTACCTATGATTAGAACCTTGAGTGGCCATGCTGATTTTGATTCCTCTATCAGGAGCAAATGTGGGAAGAGTGTGATGTTAAGGAGCCTTATAAATCTGTTAGGGAGAAGGTCACTGGGAATGTGAGGTTTGGAAAAACTGAAGAAATGACTTGGCCTACTGCTTGTATCCTGTGCCTATACCACAATCTTTCCCTAACCATGACCAAGTCATTTTTGTGCCTGAACCTAGATAAATCTTAATCACACAGGTAAGACCTGAAATGACGGACTGTCATCATGGTGCAGAGAGAAGCCTATACTACCAGGAAAGGAAAAAAAGCCTGTGTCGCAGATTCAGTATTTTTCTGCTTAAAATGTTACAAGTTATTAGAGTTTTACTTGGAAATTAGATCAGTTCTTGGGCAGAAAACCTACAGAAGCACTCAGTGCTCAGAGCATTTAACATTAATGGTCTCCAGTGAATCTCCAGTGAGACTAAGAGAATTCTTTAACAGTTCTTTGTACAGGGCGAAGTTGGGTTCATTGCAGGATTTACACTGTTGAGTAAAATCCTTTCTTATTGCATTGAACTGATTTCTCTGCTTCAGAAATAGTGCAATCTTTCCAACCAATATGTGGGCTTAAAGTCTGGTTTTGAGAGCTCACATGAGTATTCATCACTCATTGATTTTTTTATAAGTCATCCATGTCTCTGGAGCAGGGCGACAATGTCCGCATGGTCAGTCACTGTAACATAACAGGATGGAAAGATCTAAAGGAGAAGATAACGGACATGGCTGGTAACTCCCGTCACTGAGTGCCATGACTGCTGGACTGTGAAGCTCCGATGGGAGATCCATCACTGCCGACGCGGCAGAGGGAAGCATCACCCCCCACCCCTTCTTCCTCTCCATTTCCACTATTTTCACCTCCTCCTCTTCCTCCTGCTGCCTCCTTGAGGAGTGCAGGCTCTCAGCCTGTTCTGTTTCACTAGTCAGTCAAGCCCATCATAAGGTTAGAAAGCAAGGCAATCCATCACTATACAACTCTAAATCCAGTGCCTGCATCAGTATTGTATCCAGTATCATAGTACAGATGGTGGTGTACCATGGTTCATGACTAAATTCAGCCTGAGCCATTTCAACTAAATCACTTATATCCTCAATATTAGGATTTGTCAGATTTCCCAGAATTCACTGTATGGAATCTTGAAATAAAACCAAATAACATAAATAGATGCTCTAGAAACAATTAAATCAATCAATCAATCAATCAAATTTTATTTGTATAGCCCATATTTACAAATCACAATTTGTCTCATAGGGCTTTAACAGGGTGTGACATCCTCTGCCCTTAACCCTCAACAAGAGGAAGGAAAAACTACAAAAAAAACATTTTAACAGGGTCAAAAGAACGTAGAAACCTCAGAGAGAGCCACATGTGAGGGACATATTTAAGACATATTTTAGGATTTTTCTTCTTATAAAACTTTATACAAATCAATGTGTCATTGTTAGCAGAATTGATGATGAATCAAACCAAAAGTAATAAAGGAATTCAAATTTAAAAAGGCAATAAATACTTTAACCAGCTTCATATAGCTTAATATATAGCATAATTAAATGATTCCAGTATTGCACTATAATATTTCAAACTGTGTTCTGTGGAGAAGATCAATCTATATTTGTACATCAGTCATGACACTGCCACACAGTTTACTGTGTACAACAGATGGGGTGAATGTACAGATACAGAAATTAAGATGTACAGTCCCCATCAGGGTATTCTATCAACTGCACTTCATATTTAATGTGATGTGTTTTCTCAGTGTATCCATTACGGCAGCTAATAATCTGCACAACTAGAGAACTGTAATCACATTCACATGAAGTGATGAGTAACAAATTGTATTAAAGCTCAAGTGTGTGAGTATTTTTAGAAAATGTTGACAGATCTGTGGGGAAAGCTCTTGATAAAGTCTCTCTGGGGATGAGAAGAAATGTTTTAAATCATCGGCTAAAGACTCTGAAGAGAAATTATTTGGTTTACTTAAAAATCGTGTAAGAAGTGCCAAAAACTGCTCTCCCGCTGAAGTAGGAAGGCCACATGACAAAGCAACTGCACAGGGCACAGCACTCGCTTCACTCTCTAAATCTAAGTTCTAGTGGTGTCACGTATCACGTCCTAAATTCACAATGGTTCCATCCCCATTATTTTTTTTCAACACTATTTTTAGCAACAATATTAACAGATTTGTGACTTTGTAAAAAATTTAAATTACCCATTTTGCTTTTGTGGGTGAGATGAGAGCAAAGGATTATGTTTGAGTGGGGGGGGATTCCTCTCCTGGTATTGATCAAACCCCAAAGAAATCCCATTGTGTTCTTAAAATGTCTTGGATGCATCTTTCCTTTGTTTCATTTCGTATTCACACACATTTGAATCTGTAAATGTGCTCCACCTCTATCTCCACCAACCCACTCGCCCCCAGCTGCAGCTCCGACTCATCAAACACACAAACCACTGTTTGTTTTCTCTTTTACTAACTACACACTGACAACCGCTAATATGGTATATTTTTTTTAAATTAAAAGACGTGTCTTCCGGTTTCCGGTCCGCTTATTTACAAATTCTCTGGAGTCTCTGTTTACTCCAGCACAATGGGGAGTGTTATCATGTTGGAGCTGATAGATGTTGAAGAACTACTTTTCTTAGACTACAAAGAAAAAAAGAACGATGTGGGAGGAGATGGTCTGTACGACCATTAAACTGAGTGAGGCGATGATACCAAGCGGACCAATCACAGCTCTGGCAGTCTGCGTTGCCTCGATGCATAGTTACATTTTATGGAAGGTGCACATCAGGGTATGGGGTAGGGCAAAGGGTAGGGTACGGCGTAGGGTACACGTCTACATGTAGGCTATGCCAGAGCTAGGGCGTAGATTTGATGCAGAGGCATGAATTGGGCGCAAGACTCATAACCTCAGTCTTATCTGGAAGTCAGATGTTGTGGTGGCCTGTTTAAGACCATGAACATTCAGTTGCACCACCCTCCACTTCCATCTGGTTGAGCACCTTGATCGGATTCAGGGCAAAAGAAAAGGCCACATAATACATATCCCTTGCATCAGAGGGGAAGCACGGGTGTTAATTGGCCTTCTGGTAAATCTGGTAAAGATTTTATGGACCAGCCAGATTCTGATCACACCAAATATGTCACCAGAGAAGCTGTTGTCATTATACACACTCACTGCACATTGCACCTACTGCTGATCATTTGGACTGAACAGTTCAGCGTTAACGCACAAAGGAAAATCACAAAAATTGAATGTTACACAAAAATAAAAATCAAGGTCACATTAACGCTCATTTGGAGTCAAAGGTACCGTATTCATTCTCCTCATTGTTCTCTTTAGCTTCACAGCCAGTTGATAACTATGCTGTTTGCTGCTGGGCAGAAAGTGAACATTGAGTTTTTTTGAGTTTTCACTGATGCGGCTGAAAATGAGATTAATTCGAGTGCTGGGACTGAACCAGACAGTCAGGCTGCAGGCCATCAAACCAAAACAATAAGTGCGGCTTTAAACAGCAGTGGAGCTACTACACTCACAGACACCCATATACAACTCTATGATTTTTTTTGTCTTCATTTTAAATGCTAATTGCTCACCGCACAGGATAAGTTCTGAAAAATATGTTTCAGAATGGCCTAGTGCCTTCAAACAGGGCTTTTGAATCCTCTCATGTGCAGATGTGAGTTTTGGAGAGGTCTGCTCTGTCGCTTTCAGCTGAGACTGAACCGTGCACACCGCAGACTCTGGAGCCACAGGAGCACCTGGAGATGCAAAGCAGGGTGGACCAGGTTATCCAGTCGCTCCCTACCTTCAGAGACATTCCTCTCCCCGGGCTACTTCAAAGCGCCTCTATCGAGGTGCTGCTTCGCCATAAAAGGATTGCACTACGAGGAGAGAGAGAATCGAGGGGTGTGAAGCTTCCCTCAGGATCAAACCCGGGTCGTGAACAGGCGCTCGATTCCCAGAGAACAACACCCTTCAGTGATCAGCTCCAGGTTTGACCTCTGAACTGTGGAACGCGATTGAAAATCTGGAGCAGTGCATTGCGTAGAGAAAAGAGGCTGTGGTCATTAATCACACCTACCACCTCGCGTGCGCACACACACACACACGCAGACACACACACACAAGCGAAATACAGGCTGCAGAGTCAAACTGGCTGGTTATTCTGGGAATATTTAAGGGATCTTGCTCTCCAATTTAACACCTTCAAAGATCCAAATCCAGGGCTGATTCCCCTCATTCAGCCCCCCTCTGGACTCCAGACACCACAGTGTGTGCTATTATCATTGACTTTATGGCCAAACACCAAGGTCAAGTGTTGTTTTGGCTGTTTGTGTGTGTGTTTGCAGCCGCCTGGGGAGGCTGAGCTCAGATCAGAGGAGCCCAGGACTCACAGGCAGGTTCACAGAGGTGCCAGTTCACACAGTGTAATGTGCTGCAACAAGACGAGGTCACCTTGACATGTCATTTCCAAAACTGTGCATTTTCAATCCGCCTGCCGAGATGCACTGGGATTGTAGGTCAAAGGTCAGTTCCCCAGAAGCAACCTCGTTTTCAATTATAGTTTCATTTGAGTCATGTTCTAAAAATTTTTAAATGTCCTCTCAGTGACTTTAAAATAACTTATCATAAATTTAGTCCCAGAGGTTTTAACACAAGTAAACATACAAACATTTGGACAATTAAGCTATTTGTTCACTCAGAGCTGATACAATATGTTAATTAATCAATTAGATATTTCTGCTGAAAAAATGCAGCTACTTTCTTATTCTATTGAAGCTTTCAGTCTTTTTATAAGCAAAAAATTCAAATTCTCCTTGGTCAGACCAAAACCTCAGTCTTGGCTCAGGTTTCACCTTTTTTTCTTCCAAAATCGAATTACTCCAAAATCTAAATCCAAACATTCAACCATGATGTTACATTACGAGGTCAATACCAATATTTACATTTGAGAGTAAAAAAATCACATGATTATAATTCGGCCACAATTTATCTGAATATTATTATATAAACATATGTGTGTGTGTGTGTGTGTGTGTGTGTGTGTGTGTGTTTATGTTTCTACATAAATTGGTTTATAAAATAATGTAAACCAAAATACAAAAAGTGACTATAGGACATTTTACAGTGTAAAGGTAAACTTGTCAGTGCTCTCTGGTGGACAGACTCTGTCTGTACTGATTATTTCTGTTACTAAAGATCACTAGTCTGATCTTTATTTTGCTGAAGTTGACCTGGCAAAAAAACAACCAAAGGAATCAACAATCCCCAAACTTCTTCTCAGAAAGTCCTCTAGATCTCACAGCACCACCTGCATGAATGACCTCTAAAACACTTTCTTACGTCCCATGATACCTGCAAACACCTCTGGAGCCTCCTCAAACACGCTCATTAAGAACAACACAAATGCCTTCGAGCATCATTGGAACCTCAGGGATGTTTAAAGACCCGCTGAGGCCCCCTGGAGGCCCTCAACTCTCCCTAGATCTCCACTTCAGGACCTCCCACCCCACTTGTCAACGCCTTGAGAGGCAGTGGCGGTTTGCGTAAGCGTTGTGTGCGAAAGCTGCTGAATGTAACAGAGCCGGGTAACCGGGCTGAGCTGAGGCCAGGGAGACGGCAGCGGGGGGAATTGCCATGTTGTTCTCCAAGACTGAACTCTCAGCCCCTTTGTACTCGGCTCTCTCAGCAGCCGGGGCTTGAATAGCTCTGAGGTGACACCTCCATGCTGCTTTAAAAGCTAAGTAGCACAAAGGTTGAACAAGGAACTGAGAGAAATGTTCACTTTGTTGACATCTGGGCAGAGAAAAAAACACACACCACTGCACTGAACTGTAAAGCGCTTTGAGTCGTCATCAAGACTAGAAGCGCTATATAAATACAGACCATTTACCATTTGCACACTCCACTGCTCCCACTTGATGGCCACACCATGCACTTGTTCTTACTTGTTGGCTGTGTGTGTGTGTGTGTGTGTGTGTGTGTGTGTGTGTGTGTGTGTGTGTGTGTGTGTGTGTGTGTGTGTGTGTGTGTGTGTGTGTGTCGCACAGCATGTGGGCATTTGCACAAATGCCTTTGCTATATAATTGAATTAATACTGGCCCACTCTTGATTTCAGCTTCAAACAGCTCATTGAAAACATATTGCTTTTTCATTATGATGTGCTCATTTCCAAGCCTGTGGACTGAAGAGGGGGTGTGGTGAGATGGGGGTCGCAGGGTGCTGCTGCTGCTGGTGGTGGGTGTTCACACTGTGTGAACTGTGCTGTAGTGATCTCAGTGGGACTTTCCTTCCCTCCCCACCGTGCAGACTGCTTGACACTCCAGGCCCCATTTGCGCTGTTTGATAATAACACTTTAATGTGACTGTGGTGGCTGTTGCCAGTGGGACCGCTGCATCTGTTATTCCCAGGGGAGACAGGAGGGAGAGGCGGTTTGGGTGGGTGGGGGGTGGCAGCAGCAGCAGCGGAGGAGAGAGCCAGCAACCACAGAGACCTCACATCATGCTGCACCACGGCCTGGGCGAGAAGAACGTCTGCCAGTTTTTATTAAAACAATGTCAACATGGCTCAAATCCTACAATCCCTCCAGTAGTATGAGTTTATGTCTCTGAATATGAGAAGAAGCCAAACTGATGACATGAAATCCAATGATTCCTCCAGAAAATGAAAAATCCTTTGGCAATAATCTTTTGAAAATAAGAATAATCATAAATCAATGGAGATATATTAGAAAAATGTTGTTAGAGCATAAGCAGAATCAACAGTGCTCAAATATGAATGAAATATGAAAAACATAATTTTAAACAACAGTGATAACCATAAAAAGAGTCAGATATTGAGTCAAAGGCCAGATCGAGCAGCTACGAAATTCAAGAGGTGAAATCTCAGTTTTCAAAATATCTTTCACTGAGATTCCTGAACCCATATTGTTCTCAAATAGACAGACAGCTATTAACGTCAACACAATTATTCTCTCATTCATATCTATCAACTTATTTAAATTGTTGAATTAGGAAAATCATTTGTAGCAGCCAAATTGCAGGGTATTATAAAATGGAAAGAAAACTTAAACATTAAGTACAATTTGATAACAGATTAGAGTGTTATATAGATGCCGAAGAAGACACAACACCACTATCATTTATCCATTTAAACTGCTGCGGTTTAGACGTGCGGAATTCCCATTAAAATGATGTATGAATAGAAATCATGATAATCCCAAATGGGATTCTTTTGTCCGGGAATAATGAGAGGTGTGTTAATTAAATAAGTGGAGCCATAGGTGGTGGTCCCGCTCTGCCTCTGTACGGTAACAGTCTACCTGCCGCGCTGTTATCGGGGTCAAGGCGCGGCTCGCAGACAAGAGGCTTAAACGGAGACTGGAGCCTTAAACACGAAATAAAACCATCAAAGTTCAGCTCTAATCCTCCGCTGCCGCGGATAAGGCTGATGGTTAACGCGCTGCACAATAAGCTCGGTTTACTCTAGCCGGGATAATAGTGTGTGCGCGCGCGTGTACGTGTGTGTGTGTGTGTGTGTGTGTGTGTGTGTGTGTGTGTGTGTGTGTGTGTGTGTGTGTGTGTGTGTGTGTGTGTTTACCAGCTATAATTCAACTCAGACAACACGGCGAACAGGATTTAGTTGGAAAGACGTATTTTTAATCACCGCTGCACTGTATTAAAACACACACACACACACACATACACACATCTTTTCCTCGACAGTATAATTTTTTTGTTACAATAAAGTCATGCTGATATTTGATGTCGACAAATTAAATCTAGTTTCAGAATTCAGAAAAGAGGGTTATATTTTACAAGAAGAAGAAGAAGAAGAAGAAGAAGAAGAAGAAGAAGAAGAAGAAGAAGAAGAGGCCGAACAATTTGTAAAGGCAATAAAAAAGACTGAGAGAATGGAAAAGTAAAAAAAAAAAAGCGAAGACAATACAACTTCGACCTAAAGTATTATTAGTTTTCAATTTAAAAACTCTCAGGTTTAGTAAATAAATGTATATATTATGAAATATATGTTAATGGTCTGGCCTGGTTAAATCCCTGTTACCCACATATTTAAAGTGTGAGGCGCGGAGTGTGTTTAAACGCTTTCAGCACCTTGGAGAGCTCCACGTCCACCCGCTACGTGGTGGCTTTTAGACAAATGAAGAGGACACGCACACAGACGCACGGACACGCAAAAATCACACACACGCACGAACACGCTTGAACAACTGCAAATACAAGTTACAATACTGCCAAACAAAAGTAAAACACACATATTTACAGTTTGCAGGATTACATTAAACAATGTGTGTGTGTGTGTGTGTGTGTGATACATTTGACTAATTGATGCACTTTATACTCCACCAACTTTCATATTAATTTCTATATGTAATTCATTGAATTCACAGTGATTACACCTGTTGGTAGTGGTCCCACATCTTTAACTTATTAGAACAAATATATTTAGATAAAATAAAGAATTCCTTCATGGATCTTTGAGGTGTATGTTTGATTAGAGGAAATTAGGATTTAGAAGTTCTCTGTTTTCTCTTTTCTCACATGATCTGAAAATCTAAAAAAAATTGTGTGAAAATTGAAAAGGCTAAAGAGGATCTATTTCAATTTTTGGGGGGATTCTACCTGTTTATTTAGGACACTTAAAACGTGAAGTAATGCTGCATTTTCCTTGTGTCAAAATAAAACCATTATCTACTTCAGTTTAAAAGAATATATTTGTTATACACTCACAAACCTGGATCATGCATTAGAACATAGTTTCAGGTTTATAACCACACAAATTAAGTTCATCCAGGAATCAAAGGTTAACTCAATGACCGATTGCTGCCTTGTTGTTTTTTCTTGTTGATTAATTTGAAGCGAGCTTAACTATAATGTTAAAAGTACATTTCCCACAGCGTCAGTTTGTTTTCCACGACGCGCCCGGTTAGATAACCAGCCGGACAAGTCACCGGGTCCCTGCCTAACCCGCTCGGAGAGTGTGTACTCTGACAGTCCAGGCAGTCAGTGGAGGTTTGGTTTGTTAGGGCGCCCCCGTGAGACCATTTTGCTGCATGTGCCGGTTAAAGATGTCTGTTCTAGGCGCCTCATTTCCTAATTATTTCTAAACAAAAACCACAAATATCCCATAAAAAGACATACTGTCTCCGTCAAATCACTAATTTTGACCCGTCCTCTCTGTGTAAAAGCTGAACATCCTCAGCAATATTAAGTCGCTGCATATTCCTGCACATAGACACCGGACAAAGCACACGCGGTGCAACTTTCACTGTCAAACTTTACATTTTTGTCGAAGTGTAGTTACAACAACAAAAACAAAAAAGTCTAAATAAAGTTAAAAGTTTGGATTCTTGCTACACACGCTGGACAGTTCATCCAAAGTGCCAGTTAACAGGCGCGGACAGTTGTGCGTGTGAGCGGAGTGAAGTGCGCCACTGTGAGTGAATAATCACAGTCGTGTCCTCCAGACTTTGAGCGTGAGGCGAAGTAAAAGCAGAAACACAGACTGAGCGGGAGAATCAAACTCACCAGGCAAAGCGCGGGCGTCAGGAGGAACACGGCGCACCAGCACGTCACCCGCATCCTCCCGGCACTCAAACTTCCACTAATTTCCCACTCGGCTGGTAGTTGCAGCTTTGCCGACCATAAATCCACCCGGTGTCCGTCTCACAGCGCGGCCAAGCTCCTCAGCAGCCCAGGCGAGAAGAACACGGCGCACCCCATGACCGCGGAACACAGACTGAGAGTTGGAGACGAGGGGGCGGCGCACAGGGGACGGAGGATCAGTTGATGCTGATGCTGCTGCTGCTGCTGGTGGTTCTGCTGCTCCGGGTGAGGATGTAGGGGTGGGGGTGGTGTCAGAGGGTTCGGGGGAGGGGGCAGCAAACAGCGGTTACTTGGGAGTTAATCCAGGTAGCAGGAGCAGCGGGGTCATCGCTGTGCGCAGGGTTCGAGTCCTGATTGTCTGGCGGCCGGCGCATGCAGCGGTCTGAGCGCTCCGATCTGAAGGGAACGGCGGAGCTTTCCTCTTTATAACGAGCGCCTGCAACACAACCTGGGAGAGTGTCGCTCCAGGGAGGAGGGGGTGGATGAGAGGGGAGGCTGGGGAGGGGGGGTGTTTCGGAAAAGACGAATAAAACGCGTGGAGATCGGTGCAGGATGCAGAGCGCGCACACTCTCGCTCTCTTTCTCCCCCCCTTTTCTCTTCTGGTGGAGAAAAAAAAAAGAGGCTGCTGGTGGAGAATGAATGAGCTCCTCTATTCAAACAAGCCCCAACTAAACCTGAACAAACAGCGGCTGCTGTTCACTGGGGCCATTCCAATATGTGACTACTCGTCACCACTGTCACGATCTATAATGTTAAGAACACACGTAACTTGTGCATCCAACAATGCGCCACATGAATATATACAAACACTGTACGTCTGTGTGCCTAACACTGCAAACCACACGCATCTTATCCAGTCACTTCTCTATATTGACAAACCCCCCATTTCCATGGAACAAGTGAAAAGTCAATTCATATAGTAAAACCCTGGTCAATAGAGATGAGGTTTGTCTGAATTTTGTAAAACTGTCAGTAGGATGATACAAGAACGAACAAGAAAGACTTCTGCACTGACATTTTACATTTTAAATTTAAAAGAAAACAAATCTTGAACTAAATTTATTTGCACTGAGGGTCTTTAGCTCATAATCCATAAAAAGGGCATCGTATCAAACCCAGTTTATTACAGCTGGTGGCTGCATGCCGCTTTATCCATTCAAAGTATACTAACGGTTATATATGTTTAGTTATCAAATGTCCTCCCTTCCCCAAACGGGGCTCACATGACTGGACACATGCATGTAGAGTCCAACATGTACGAGTACAGTTACAGGCCGTGTCATGTAATCAGGTTATTTGGAAGAGCAGTGGATTTATGCTGTTTCTTGGTGTAACAGCCGTTTAGACAGAAGACTTCAGAAGTTCATCAGTCAGAATAAACAGATACAGAAGTTGCTCATCTTCCTCGGCTGGATCTCTGACAGTTTGACACGTTTCAAACTGAACTCTTCATGAGAAGCTTGGAACGCACGACCACTGGTTCTGTTAACTCATCCAGAACTGAAATCTCGAGGATTGCAATTGTGTTACTTTGCAGCTGAACTGCTCGATTATTCGTGTGTTTTGAGAGAATCAGACTGAACCTAATCAGACAGAGGGCTTGATGGACAGGGCTGTTTTAACCTTTCAGGGATGTCGGGGGCAAAAGTAATCCCCTGCTGATTCTTCCCATGTGCGACTGCATTACGTTTCCCTCAAATGTAATGAGAATGTGTTGTTAATGTACGTATTTGACAAGTTACATCAGTGAAATCGTATTGGTCGGTGTGTTTGTTGTTTGATCTTGCAGCACAGACTCCACTAGTTGGCAGTTTACGTATGAGACACATTCATTAGACAGGAGAAGTGAGAAAATGCACTGTATCAGGTCAGTTTATGGATGTGTAATATTTTCAGAATGCTATAGCCTGACTTCATTTGGATTTATTTGGACTTTTTTTCTCTTTTATGTGTGTCTACCCATAAATGTGAATTACGTCTGTCTTGTAATCTCATAAAATGGATTGTCCAAATGCATTATGACACAGAAATAAGTATTATTGTTGTGACTGCAGCATTATTTTAAGTGTTTTATGGTTGAGTTTAGACGCTCACAGCACTTGGTTCGATCCTGGTCTGGTTCAATGCAGACAATGTCCACAATGACTTAAGATACTCTGTGTTTATTTATATTACCCCACCATGTTTCCCAAACCTTAACCAAGCAGCATGTGTTACCTGAACCAGATGGGGCCGTGGATGTTGGCCACCAAGTGCATCTAGATCCATCCATTTATTATGATTTATTCTTGTTATTTTTAAATTAAATATTTGTTTCTCCTTCATGTGCAGTGTCAGCATAATGTTGAGGTTTTAAAGCTTGATAGTGACCTTTATAAAACAGGGCCTCATGATTGGCTCTGCATTATGGATTTGCCACCTTAAGGTCTTTATTTGTTTAATTAATCAAATGACCACAAAGTAATTGCAACACAGTCCCCTGAGAGTTTGGGGCCCCTGGACAGTTGCCCCCTTTGCTTGATTAGTGATGCTTGCTTGATTTCAAAAAAGTACCCACTGACTCGGCTTTACCCTTTGTCCCATTCAGGCGATGGGGACTTGTTCACATACAGTTTTTGGAGTGTCATCCAGTAGCCGGCTCCTGGCCAAATATTTTCTCACCTTTAATATTGTTGTACATTCATGTATTTAGTTTGAACACATAAACTGGCCCAAAAGCGAGTCTGTCCAGCTGTACCCGCTGTCAGACCAGCGGGTGGCCACGGTCTGGATATCTTCTCATACTCTGTGTTGAACTGTCGTCCCGTTCCTGATAAACTTGTGGATCGTGATCGTGATGGTGGATTGTGATCGTACTGGCGGCTGATCATGGATTATGATTACGACAAACACTGCTTGATATATAATATGTCTACTCACATATTCTACCATTACTGGCAGTAACTCCCCTATTTCAACTGTCATCACTGCTACCTTCATCTCCATCAGACATTTTCTAATGTATAAATAAGCATTGACACACTTTTCCATTATGCTCAAAACTTTTTTCTTCTAATACAACATTATAATCAATGTTGTATAAATATTGTAATTTCGATGATGTGCTCTGCTACATCTATTGCACTTCTGTCCGTCCTGGTAGAGGGACACCTCACATGTGGCTCTCTCTGAGGTTTCTAGCCCATGGTATTTGTGAATATGTGTAAATTTGATTGATTGATTGAAACTCAAAACAACAAACATGGTTATAAAAAATATCTTCATCAGTTTATATGATGTTGTGATGTAACCTGAGCTTATAAGCTTTGGTTCAAAAGTCTGAAAATGCTAGTGAGGGGACCTTTGAGTTGAGACATACCGTAAGAGGGATACGTGTCTCAGAGTAACATTCCAACTCCAGGGTCTTAAGAAAAGTATGTGTATGTGTGTGTGTGTGTGTGTGTGTGTGTGTGTGTGTGTGTGTGTGTGTGTGTGTGTGTGTGTGTGTGTGTGTGTATGTGTGTGGTCCTGTACTTATATCTTTGTGAGGATCCTACCGAGTGTGGGCATTTTTGGAAAGTGAGGACATTTTGACCGGTCCTCACTTTTTGAATGGGCTGTTTGAGGGTTAAGACTTGGTTTTAGGCTTAGAGTTAGAATTAGGTTTAGGTTAGGGTTAGGGTTAGGCCTTTTGTTTGGATGGTTAAGGTTAGAGTAAGGGGCTAGGGGTTGTATTATGTCAGTGAGTGTACTCACTAAGATAGAAGTACAAATATGCGTGTGTGTGTGTGTGTGTGTGCGTGTCTGCTCTCCATGCCAGCAGAGGTAGGATAGGGTGACCAAGGCCCGCTCAGATGCTGAGTGCGTGTTTCTGGGCTGGAGATAGATAGGGCTCTTTTTGTCAGGGAACAGAAGGGGCAGGGAGGTGAGCAGAAAAGAAAAGACGAGAGGGGCCATGCTTTAATAAATCCCCAGCAGTCTCATTGCTACAACATTGCAGTGTTCTGGCATTGTCGCCATAACTCAGCCAGCAGGGCTGATGGGATCCTGCTCTGAATGGCCCAGATAGCCTTCACGGGCCCAGCATGGCATGCAGCACCAGAGCAGGTGGAGATAAATCACAGGGGGTCGGCCGGCTTGCATTGTGGCTGCAATAAAACACAGTCTCTTCTACGGTAAGCTAAAGGGCCAATAATTCACGATTAGCTCAGCATTCTTCCTTTTTTTTTTTAGAGATTCCAGGAGGGCCAGTTTGCAGAAGTTGAACTGGGAGTCAGGAAGTGCTGCAGAGACCAGCAAGGTCAGTGCTTGGGGCGACCCAGGTCAGTATTCACAGTGGTTATGTTTATGTCTGACAATTAATATCTCTTGATTTATGTCCAGTGCAGATGTTCAGTGTCAGAGGAGGAAGTAGAGATGCCTTTATGTAGAGAAGGAGTATGGAAGGTTGGGGTGATTACTTGAGTAAAGCACATTGAACTTTCATGTAGGAGACAAAGTTCATGTTTTGTCACAGACCTTCTAGTCAGTGGTTACTTTCTTTTTGACTGTAGCCACAATCTTTGCATGTCTTCACATGCTGAAGATATTCAGCTAAACCTTCACAGAATTAAACATTGATATCAGATGTAAAAGTTCAAAAGTTCAGGGGTAGGCTGTGGCAGGTCGTCCTCTAACCAGAAGGTTGTCAGTTCGATCCCAGTCTTCCCCATTTCACATGCCTGGGCAAGATACTTGACTCCAAATTGCTTCAAAGAAAAAAAAAGAAGTGCTGCCTATAGATGCACTGTATGAATGTGTGTGTGAAAAGGTGAATGGCAAAAATCTGCACTGTAAATCACTTTGAGTGGTCATCAAGACTAGAGAAGCGTTATATAAAATACAGACCATTCACCAGACCATCGTCAGTGAGAGTAAGCTGGAACTTTGCTGATCTGTTGACATGGTGGCCACATTAAACCTGGTACCATAACTACACCGAACCAAGCATGAAACCTAACCTAAGCCTGGCATCGGTTACTATGACCACATGTTTTACAAGGAAAGACTTTTCAAAACAATTATCCAGTCACTTATGACCAGTTTGGTTTATGTGGCTCAGGAGGTACAGGAGGTCAGCAGTTCGATCACAGTCTTTCCAATTCCATTTGTCTTTCCAAATTCCAATTGTCCATGGTATTTGATAATAGAAGTATAGTAGAATAGATGTGCTGCACATAAATGCACTATGAATATGAGTGAATGGGTGAATGGCAAAAAAGTAATGTAAACGTTGCCATCAAGATGAGAAAAGTGCAATATAAATACAGCCCTGTAATTTTTTTTAAAAATACAAATATTCTATTCAATTTATTCACATGCAAACAATGTATGTCCAACATCCAACATCTCATCTCCTGTGCTAAAACAAAATCACGAAAAACCTAAGAATAATATGGGACCTTTAAAGACTACTCAAAGAATACTTCATCCTTGACTTCTGGTCAGAATGGGACTGATGGAAGTGGAGGGCACACCATTTAATATTAATACTTTTTACTGTTATTTAACCAGCACTATGTTAAAAGCAAAGTGTCTCCTATGGTTACCCAGGCAGAGGCCAACAATGATGTGCAGTAACAAACTCCAATAGCCACAGAGAATTAAAAAGCTTTCGCATCAAAACAATGTAAAATATTAATATGACCAAAATAGCTAAAAGCTTTTTTTATTTTTTATTTTATTAGTCAGCGAGGTTCACGCAGGAAGCAGATGAGGTGACAGAAATGTATTAAGTTTACCAGAACTTTTTCACTCATGCTTTACCCTTTTCCTTCATTTCTCAGCCTGACAGTGTTTAGTCCACTTCTCTCTGGTACAGTTCTGCCTTGTTTTGTTCTATCCAATCTGTAGTGATTGATGTGTAGGGTCCATCCCAGTAATTTCATTTTCCGTCAACATGGAAGTGAGGAGCAGTTGCTGGGAGCAGTTAACGTCCTTCATGAAAGTTGAAGAAATATTTTGAAAGTGCAGTTATCTGTGTCTGTCAGCTTCCAGTCACTTCTACAGCTGTGTCCATCTCCTCCTGTGTTTCACTGATGTAACTGGGTACAGAGCTCGCTAATAAGATGATATCACAAGTTTTCATTTGACAACGAAGCTCAGATTGTTTGTTTTTCGGTCAGAAAACAGAAGTCAGGGAGCAAAACAACATCAAAATTGTGATCATAGACCAAACTGGGAACTTGAGCAATTATTCAAAGGTCTTCATTGAACGAGACTATTTCATTATCATCTGGGTATTAACATGCTATTTTTGCTAAATGGAATCAATGAGCTTTGCAACATTGAACAGCATTGGATCAAACATAATTAAATAATGTTTTAAACCCCCAATGTGTAGAGTGTGAATATTTACAATCATGCTATAGTTCTAAAGAAGACAGAGGACGCTCATATAACCTGGGAACACTGTGATGGGCTGAAAGCACAAAGACACATGACTGCACCAGTTCAGCAAGAATGTCTGGTTTTAGACAAAGTTGGGCTACTGAAGATCAGTTTTGAACAGGTTGGCTGTCAATCGAACAATCAAACCTTTATTTTCTGACAAGAACAATGATACTGGAAATGTTTGAGAGCCCCTTGATTATGTTTGATGACATTTTGAATGATTGCTGCAAATACGTATGATGTAGCCTATGTTAATAGCAACTATGATATGATTAAGGATAGAAACGGTAAGTATAGGGTTCGGGGTTAGCAATCTTATAGTGTCAGTGTTGGACTAGTTATTGTCACAGTTAGGGTTTGGGTTATAAACAAAAGTAACATCACATGTAACAGCTGCTAGATTGTGACACAAAGGACAAACTACTTCCTAGAGTGGCACTGAACATTGTCAGTGGACATAAATCGTCAGCTGTGTAGGCATCCAGTATGAACATAACTCCAAGGGTAACTGGGCTGGTGTGGATTGTGTTTGGCTCCATGCAGCACTCGTGAAGTCCAGAGGACGGTGAGACGTTATTGAAATGTGTTAAAACCCAAAATTCATACCACAGATTTCTTACTTAACTGGCAAAAGAAAAACCTCACACGACTGGTTTGTTAAGGAGAGGGAACAAAGTGAAAGCTCTCATCTGAGGGCGGCCTGGCCTTGCCTGTGTCATTGGGTAAGTGTGGGCATCAGTAAAGCACCGAGAGTTAGACCGGAGCTGCTGATTTGTGTCAGTGTCACAGAGTGAAAACCATTCACGAGAGTGATGTGAACACAGCTGGGACTTTGCTGCCATTACAAAGATGGGATAAAAAGAATGTTCCGTGGTTCTCAATCTAACACCTGGTCTCCTTCCTCCTCTCAGCAGATTGTCCCTCATTGATAGAGTATAATCAGGAGGTCGAGTTGCTAATTTTCCAAGCACACCTTTTGGTGCCCATTCAGTGCCGGGGGAGGAAATTGCAGGGTAGCCTCTTCCTAATAGCTTACCATTGAGCTGCAAAGAGGAGGGGCAAGAGATAAAGGCAGGAGAGAGGAAGAGGATGATTGCTCAGCTGAGTGACGGTGGCGTCCAGTGGCATGAATACGTTTGGCTGGCTCGGCTCCATCGCCAATTGTGAGGGCAGATGTTGCTGCGGGCCCTCAGGCATGGCCGTGACGCAACAGCAGCAGGTTTGCCATGGCTGCTGCCCAACCAGCTGCCATCTGAAGTGTCACTCCTCATCCGGCAGCAAGGGATAGGAGTCAAACTGGGCTTGACCAGAAGGGCCGAGGGCACGCTTCACGCCACGTGTGGTGACAAAAGGCCCGCATTCTGCAGTCACGGTCGATGCTGCCAGTGCTTTTCAGGAGGATGTGGAGGGTGGGCGGGCTGAGGGGGAGCTGACAGAGACAAATGGCTGAGCAGAGTGTCGGTCACAGGATGCAGCTGCTGCACATCAATCGCTTCCTCATCACAATTAGAACGAGTGCCAGCGTCAGCCTGGAGAAGCAGGGATGGAAACTCAAGTTTCCATGTGGCTTATTGAAGGGATTGAATACAAGCCTTCAAATGAGAGACAGACACAGATTTGAGACTTAGAACAACTTTCAGAAGTTAACACGAGTGGAGCAGGAGGCCTTCTTTCTCTGTGCTGCTTCAAATCATTAGATAGTCTGCAATAAAAGGTGCTTAGAGAATTCTTAAACAAATGGAGATGAATCCGTTACAACCTTTTTTTCCTGACTTTGTTCGTTCTAGCTATTGCTCATGATAACGTTGCACTTACAAACTTTTGTGCTGATATTTAAGAATGTGGTGACAGTGCTGCGCAGTATCCCAAGGAATTGAATTCATATTGGATGATATTCAGTGCTCGTGCAGGAAACAGTGAGTCCTTTATGTAGCGAGCATGGTGGTGAGTGGCTGTGTAGCGTGTCCATAACATCTGTCCAACACAACCATACCATCACAAGAACGTTGGCACAGACAACATACAATAAATATATGTATGGTTTCTCGACTGACAAATGTGGTCTCTTGCCTGGAGCAGGTGGCGGTGTTGGTCATGTTCCAAAGCGTTTCAGCAGGTGTTCAGTTTACGTGACGTTGTTATGATGCGTCCAATGAGGAGCACTCAGAAAGTGAAGAGACGGGCCTGACGGGCCAGAGCTAGCCGGTTAGCATGCTAACAGAAAGTAAAGTCAAAAAACATTTAACATAGACGTTCCACCACTGGAGAAAGCAGAGTAAAGGAACGAGGTTTGTTGTTGAACTCTCCATATATCAGTTCAGATTTTACAATGCCATTTGCTTTCTGTTCTTGATGATTTGACCGACCAAAAGTCATCCCCCTAATCGGTTGTTTCCCTCTGCTTTCCCCAAATGATATTCATACCACGGAAAGAGACAATTTCAAAAGTTAGACGTAAAATCAGAAATTAAAAAATTGGAACAATCTGGACTGAACCACATGTTTTGCTTCTCTTGGATGTAGCTTTTAATCATCAAGACAAGCATGGTGGTAAACATTAGTGAGCTGTGTGCAGTGTGCTGATGGTTAACCCAAACTAAATTTCGGAGGTCTCCATTTTCAAAAAAGTCCTTCTCCACTGCTACCTGGGGTAGTGAAGGTCAGTTTTTATTACGGATTGACATTCTTCAGGCCAGACATTATAAATCATGTACAATCAGGAATTAGCTCACCACTGTATTTGCAGACATTTCTGAAAGCTTTTTTAAAGGCAGACCACCACTTCACTTGATTGAGACAGTACATTATTTTTATCAGGAGGAGATGATCTTTTATCTCTGGGCTCCCGGGAACAGAACTTGGAAACAAGGAAATGCTGTGTAGATGATCTTTAGTGTTTGACCGAGCATCCTTAATCAAATTTTTTCCGCAGATCTTGATGTCTCTGAGGTCACTACAATGTCACCCGTTTGAAGTGGGTTTTACAACATGACTTAATTGATTAGGGCAGACTGTAGGACTTCCTTTTCTTAGACGGGGGGGAATTAATTGAAAGACAAAGACATGATTATGTGAAGTGCTGATTAAATGAGAGGACCGAACCCATGTAGTGGCCTGTCTCTGTTTTACTTCCAAACATCCGATCATAATCAGGGGCTCTGGTGATAAAGGCAATTACATTACTTCAACAAGCAGAGGACAACAGGCCGATATAAATGAATGCATTAAAACGGAATCTGTGCATCAGGATCCTCTTGTTGCAAAAAAAACAGTAAGGTTAAAAGAAAATAGCAGAATAAGGCAGGGGAAGGAATCTCCAGTGCAGAATCTGTGACCTTAGTGTGTGTTTGCAGTTTTTGTGATGTTGGCTCATTCAGGGATGTGAATGTATCAGTTTATCATGACAGAGGTTAACCCGCACTGACCTGCCCGTCTCCAATCTCCTCTTTTGTCTCGACTGGAGTTTTACACAAAATTAGAATATAGTCCCACCTCTGATAAGGCTGTCTATCCCTTCAGAGCATTTATTGAAAAGTAGAGACGTTTAAATGAAGGCTGCATGAAGAGGTTTTTTTAGCATTGCATGTGTGAAGGTAGGAACTGGAAGCTGATGTGACTGCGGTGCCTAAAAAATACAAAAATATCCTGGTTGAGCTGAGCAGTCTGCAGACCTTTAGCTGTCTTCTACTGACATCTGGTGGTGGAATATATTACAACGGCCCATTTAGACTAAAATGATCTGCAACTGTTAACTGATGTGTTTGTCATTGTGACTATCCCTGTGTGTTATGGCTTCTGGTCCTTGGCATGCTGCACAACCCCAGATGCACCAAGGCATGGATTCTACAGTTCCTTAACAGATTGGAAGCTGTGGTGGAGATGGAGCACATTGGACCCGATGTTTCTGTACAGCCCCCAGCAATTGGTCTCCGGTTCATGGTTGGTCACAATGTAAGGAGATGTATGAGGGATAACAGGGGGGACCAATACCTAATTTTTGTCTTTTCAAGACATTGATCCGGAACATGTTAACTGTATACACACCCTCTTACGATTGAGATGTTTCCCTTTTTTGTTTGAATCGTCCTGGCAACACGGCTTTGTGGTCAGGGGTCTGTATTCTTCTAGTCTTGATGACCACTCAAAGCACTTAACAGTACAGGGTTTTTTTTGCCATCAACCCATTCACAACAACATTTATACAGTGCATCTATGAGAAGGAGACTGGGATCGAATGGCAGACCTTGTGGTTAGAGGACTACCACTCTACCCCCTGAGCCACAGCCGCAGCTTTATGACTGCTTTAAAGACTTTTATCTGATCATTGTTACTGTCCCACCAAAATTAACTCATGGTTTTAATCATGAAAAGCAGGACTACAAACTTTATAAGATATGAATACCGACATCTGAGTCGGTGGGTGGATTGCTACGGTGTTGTATTTTACTATGAATGGAATGTAGTGTAATCAGTCACATGTGAGGGAGTGCAATAGATGCCAACAAATACTAATATTTACCAAATTGAGTAGTAGAAGTGTGTTACACCTAGAATAGAATGTTTTAAATAAATATTATAACTTTAATAACTTTTACATGTTAAGAGGAATCAATGACATTTCTTGAATAATATATGTAATATAAATTCATAATGCTTTTTTAAAATGAGTAATATTGAGCTTGACGTGTATAAGCCTTAATAACAGGTCACGTTGTTACAAGTGTCCCAGATTACAACGTGACCTGTCCCAGAGTATCAAATCCAACAGAATTGTCTTTTTGGCACAAACAACACTAAGAGCTGTGTCGTGTGTCCTCTGAGTATGATGTCTCCGTTCTTTCTGGTGTGGTTAGAAAACATCTTAAGGATTACAGAAAGGTATAATATGTGATACATCGGAATAAGTTGTAGAAGTCAAAATAGCAAAAAATGTCCCAGATTACCCAAATTTACCTGAGCGTTTGCAGACGGCTGTTTGACTCACTGCACGACCAAAAATATTATTCTAGATTTTCTTTACCAAAGCATTTAATCAGCTTTGTCATTTTGTAAAATACCAAAGTGTGATGTAATTCCTCACCTTTAATTTAATAACTGCAGCCTCCTGAACACATTTTACCGTCACCTCTTGTGATTGTGTCACAATTAAATTAAGAATCAAGCCATGAATTAAGAACAAATCTTACTTTGCAATAATTGATTGATAATTGAAAATTGCCTACGAGTCTCTAATATTCATGGCCTAGATAGTCAATGTTGACTGAAAGATACTTCTGCTTCATAGTCAATAACATGAGAATGCACTTTCAAATATCCCCCTTGTTTATTATCAGCAATTAGTCAAATACAAATAAACAAACAGTAGGAAAAGGACAGATTTATCTGCGACTTTTTCACAAGGTTATCAATTTCCCTTTTAGCACACCCACATTCACACCTCCATTTTTTTTCTAGTTTTATGTATCCATAACATCTTGTGTAGTAAAAAATGAAACATTATTATGGTACATGAACAATAAATAATAAAAAAAAGAAATATTTAGCACTTTATTTACAACTCATATTCCAAGTAATATAAATTAAACATTCCATTAATTTACTAGCAACAAATTCCACAGAATATTAAACTGCCATTCTCTGGCAACGATATGATGCCTCAGTTCTAACAAATAATACAACGTTCACTTTGGGTGACTGGACCCCCGAGCTTCCATCAGGCAGTGATGTTAGGCAGCACTGTATGGTTTCAGTTTTCACATCAAAATGTCGCCGTATAATGATTCTTCCTGAAATGTGCTCTTATCAGTAGAAAAGCTCCTACATGGGATTTGATCATGGGATCCACAGGTCACCCAGGCTGATGTAGTCCGACTGAAAGCTCTTTAAGAAAGTGAGGCCACAACTGTTTCCTCTCTCTGAAATACATGAATGGAGAGTCTCAGTAAACATGAATGGATGAGTGAAACCTGTAAGACAGAGCTGAATGCTTCTCAGACAGTTTTTTTCTGTAGCTGTGAACAGGAAGGAACCTCCTCAACAAAACTAAGTACAGGGGAGTGTTTGTTGTTGAGCTGCAGACGACATTAGACCGATTTGAGGACGGTGCAGACAGGACATCTCGAACACCTTAAGACCTGTGTGGATTCAAAATGAATCAAGAACAAAATGTCTACAGAAGATGGAGGTTCACTTTCTTTTTAGTTACCGATGATGTATCAGCCTTTAATTAAGCCAATACTTACTATTTGTAAATACTTACTATTTGTAAACCAGAAGCCAAAATTCTGGGATGAACGCAAAATCTGAGTGAAGGCTGAAAAAAATGAAATAAGAAGGTGGGAGCACATCGATGAGCTGCGTAAAAACTGATGATTCACTTCAGGAATCATCAAAAAACAAGTAGAACACGTAGAGGTTCCTAATTCCCTAATTCCCTGTTAACTTGCTGAACGGTAGAAGCTGCCTTCAAATGACAAAACAGAACAAAGTGGTGGATGTCAATCTCGGAAACTTTCCAAAACTAACAATCTGACATATCTGTGGAAGTTGTCAGTCATCCAGGTGATGGCATCTACAGGAGTTGTTCCAGTGTCCACTGGACTTGCTTGTTTCATTTCACTTCACTGGAAAAGCCTTTTGGATGAGAGGTGAAACATCCTCAAGAAAAACCAGTAAAGTCCAGTTGCCTGTGTACACTCGAACAACTCCTGAAGATAACATCTGATCAGCTCACACTTCAGCCCCTGGCCAGAAGTGTGAGCTGTTATCACAACTCATCATATTCCAAAAGAGATGAAAGGCAAGAGCTCTCGGAGATAAATCAAATCTTCACTGACGGGCATTTCCCTCCACCGTTGAGCGTCACTACTGAGGTTCAAACACTTTGACCTTTTGACATGATCGGGCATCACGCCATGTGAAGTCGTTAGTTTGTAGCAAAGTGAGATCGCAAAAGAATCTAGAAGATTTACGTCACAATCTAAAACAACAGAATTGATTGATTTTATGTGTTTGTAAATGTTGTGAATGTATTTGAGTATTTGACGCCATCCATGTCTACGTCTTTTGTTCCTCCCCTGTCACAGCTACAGAGTTTCGTGACGATGAATGCGTTTCTATGGGTCTCATGCACTCTGAATCCACAACAGTGACGTTTATCCATTAATTACAAAAGTAAAAATCCTGAAGTCACAGTCAAAAGCTCGTCAGAGAATAAATGAATTCAGGCAGAGTTTGGGACGTGAACCTGTACATACTAGAAAGGTAAGGTTGAGACCACAAAAAAAAAAAAAAAGAAATCTATTTACACGGAGTCCCATCGTATCACATACAAGAGGTAATAGAAGAAAAATATTACAAACATTGGTGAGTTCTGTTTGCAAAAAAGTCTACTTTTTTTACATTTCTAGCACAAGACTGTACACCATCTTGTATTGAGAGAGGCAGTTTCCTATGGTGAAGCTAGACATAAGAACATATCATGCTGCACTAATATAGTGCAAAATTATGCCTGAAAGACTGAGAAGGGATAGGCAGGCAGAAGTGATGACGGCTCGGGGATTCATTACACTTTTTTTTTCCTCCTCTGGTTTTATCTTCTCTTCTCGTGAGATGGATCCAGGCCATAATAACACTGTGGGTTCTGACTGTTCCTAAATGGGACAAAGAAGGGAGCGAGATTATCCCGCTCAGCTGAGGCAAAATTAACAAGAAGAGGATTTGTGCTTTTAGAGCAAAATCTTTTCGTGTGACCCTCTCCAACGGCCGTGGTTTGGATGTTACTGGCAGTAGTAGATGGCAAGAGAAGCAAAGGCAGACTTCCGAAAGAAGACAGAGAATTCATGAAGGCTCTTCTGAAAGTATCAAAACGGAAATAAAAAAAAAAAGACGACGACGACAGGAATATCAAGGCTGCTAATGGACATGGATTCAGTGTCTTGATCTTTGAGGTTTCTCTTTCCGTCAAACTCGTGTTCCTGGGATGTCTGCGTGTTGTTTGAACAATGCCCAGCGGCAGCCCTGACATCAAGGGGTTTCCATAGCAACCCCGTGTGCCCTGCAGTAGGACGGAAGTCTCCAGCTCAGTGCGGTCAGCAGGAAGACTTCTACATATCAGCGTCTCCGTCGTAGGCGAGAGTCAGCGGCTTCAGTCGGTTGTTCATCTGCCGTCGCTGAGGCTTCTTTGGCTTTTTGCTGCAAAACAGACAAAAAGAGAAAAGGTTTAGTGAAGCAGATCCCGAGTGTTCATATGTTTCCTAATACAACAGTATCCTCAGTCCTAATCACTTGGCCCTGTAGTTTATGTCTTCCTGTTTTTTACTTTAATTTCACTCAAATTTCAGTGTCTGATTTAAACTTCTCTGAAGTATTCCAAACTCTTCGCTCATCAAAATAACCTGTTAGATACTTTTTAGATTCATCCAATGCAGAGAAGATGAGGGGAATTTTAATGTCAAAGAAAACAACTGCACAATCTCTGCCTTTGTCTCTGACAGAAATCTAAATGTTAACAGAGGTACGTATCAGGTCAAATGTTAATATGGGGCAGCGTGGTGGTCTAGTGGTTAGCACTGTTGCATCACAGCAAGAAGGCTCTGTGTTCAAACTCTGATAGGTCAGCTGAACCAATGTCAACCAGGATTGGCTCCACCCTGCTGCATGGGTTGTATTTGGCTTTAGTTTGTCAAGTGATTTTAATGTTGCTCTCCTTGGAAACTTGTTGGAGAAACTTATCCATCATGTTTTCAGGGCTGAGTGGGACGACAAGCCTACTCCAATGAGAAGGTGAAAATAATGAATCATAGTATTTGATTCAGTTCAATGTGTGACTGAACGCAATGTGATCACATCAGCCTGCAGACAATGAGACGTGATTGTGTCACTATCAAGAAAATGTGAATTAAAAAAATGTCTAAATACATATAACACACACACACACACACACACACACACACACACACATAACACACACACACACATTGAATTGTCGCTGAACTGCGATGCAGCATAGAAATGATTTCCCCATTTACAATTAATAATCAGCAGTCATTATGTTCACTGTAATGGATTAATTTACCCAATTGTTCATTTGCTGTGGAGCAATGAGTGGAAATTGCTCCTTCAAAGGCTGATAAAAACTAATTATTGTGGAATGCTTTGGAAAATGGTCCGCAGTGAAGTAGAAGTGATTTAGAGTAAATGGGATAAAACATGGAGGAACATATGGTCCTGAGGAATTCCCATGCAATTATTCATCAGTGCAGAGAGAGTGTTGGGTTGTGTCACTGTTCAACACACACACTATCACAGGAGATAAAAAAAAATACAGCATGTACCACATGGTGGATACATTACTTTATCCACTTGAGCTCAGTGATGACATGATGATTATCTGGCATGACATGACATGACATGAAATGTGGATGGATGACCACAAGATGGTAGCAGAGGAGAACACAACTTCCAGTTGTGATTGGGCTGCAGGTCAACAATCAGCACACGCTGGATTCGAGGCTCAGGAGGAGGCAGCGAGGTTAGCGAGTGGGATCAGGTTATGTTCAGGTGTTAAGGCGATGGAAACAACACCTGCTCTTGAATCTTGGAAATCTAACACTAACATCTTACTATTGCAGAGGTTGGCTGATGATGTTGTTGTTTCTTTTGAATATTTTTCTACCACTTGAGCCTATGGGGGACACTTGAAATCATGCCCTCATCCCTCATGGCCCTTTAAACACTAGTTTACAATAATAATAATAATAATAATAATAATAAAAATGCTACTGTAAAAATGTAACCGGAAACATAGTGGATGAGATATATTTTCAGATACATAAGACGGAAATATATTTGTAAACCTGTCAGTAGAGATTTACCGTGTAGCAGTAACAATGGGTTTCAATTGAATGTTTTTTTGTGATAATCTGCATGCTGCTACACAGGCTCATCTAGCCAGACACAGATGGGAGCACTGATCATTTGTCTTTTGTATTTAATTGTTTATGCAAATCCAAACGTTTCCTTTCCAAATCCAGTAAGAAAATATACTTCTGCGTGACTGATACAGAAGCTTTGATCAGATAAGCCCTGAAAGGAATCATCCGATACTTGGGGACTTATTCGCTTTTTACAAATAAAAGAGCAAACATGGAAATTGTGTAGTTCGGACAGCTCACCTCCAGGAAGTGATCCACTGACATGAGTCAACAGGCACTCTAGGTGTTTGGCTACAAGTGGAAGTGAGTGACAGGGAGGTGAGGTGAAGCCTTTTCTAAGTGATGAGGGTTTCAAAGGGAGGTGGTGGGTGTGGCAGTGCCTGCTGCTGCTGCTGCTGCGGCTGTTGTGATGGAGGTGGCTCTTGGAGCTGGGCCTCATATAGCTGCTCCTGCTGCAGATGTGGTTGGAGCAGGCCGAGCTGCCGTAACTCCTCTTGCTCTAGTTTCTGGCAGGCGGGACATGTGTAAGGCACCGGGTCCATCCAGTAAACCCCGTCTGAGGGGGACTTGGACCCCGGCTCGGAGCAGAGGCAACAACCACAAGGACTGAGCAGGGAGTGTGAGAGTGGAGGTGGAGAAAGAAAAACAAGAAATGATAGGGCAAAACGATGAACTCAAAGACAAATGGAAAGTTAAATGAATGAATAAATGAAGGGATGAATGAATTAATGAATGAATGAACACGAGCAGTGATGTAATGAGGTCAAACCCAACGGGACTATGACCCGAGTGTCGTACTGATGCTGGTCTCCAGACAATTGAGCCTAATCCTAGTCAAAAGACTAGACAGCTGAAATTCTTTTAATGATAGAAACACATTTCATTACATTTTTAATTAATTACGTATAAAACAAGCCTGATTTTTCAAAAAGGAAATATTCATTAGGGATTCAATACTGATATCAGATGTCAGGCTGATACTCACTCTGATAGCTGGATCAAGTGCTAGTGACAATATGCCCATCTACTCTGTCTAGTTGTTACAAAACTCAGTGTTAGTTCAACCAGGAAGACTTTCTTTATGACTCATTTATTCACAATTCTCTCCCCCCCACTTTTTCTAATCAGCTGACTGTGAGTGACCACTAATCCAATCAGAAATCACCAGGGCCTCAATCAGCCAATCGTGTCGTTGCTGTCAAACTTTAAATGTGTTCTCCTTTCTTTTGCAGTCATCTTTCCCTGTGACCCCTCACCCTAAACACCCCCAGTCCCCATCTGCAGGAGCCTGGTGGAGGCCAGCAGAGTCTCAACCACACAGCCTCACCCCCTTTCAGCCATGATGGCATCAATAGGGTCTAATCGGCAGAAGTCTTTCATTTATGCCACTTAACTTTGTCCGCTTGTTGCATGGCTACATGCATCAGCAGTGCAGCAGTAGAGACTACCTGCAAGCTAGAGGAAGAGGGCTATGTGGACTAAAAGCAAAGGGTCAACAGTTCGGAGGTTTCGTTTAAGATGAGTTGATAATGAATTTCCTTTCTTTTAAGAACAAACAAACCAAAATCAGTTTCAGTGGCATTATAGAGTCAGTTTTACCTGAATTAAGACTGTTTTTAACACATTCTTCATGTGTTTATTACTTTCATCAACTATTCATTTCATAGCTTTTACTTCCCTTCGATTCCCAGTCCATTCCACGAGGCTTATTTAAGGAAATTACTGTGTCTGTTAACCATCAGCGACAAACACGGCTCTGTCCTTCTACACTGATCCCCATTACATCACTGACTGTAGGTGAATGACAGCATGAGTGGTAAGTAAAGTGATGATGGAGTCCGAGCAGAAATAAAAGACCCTTCGGTGTTGGTACATTACCATGCTAGGTATGTCATGGAGATTATAAATACGAGCAGAACAAAGGCTCCTGCTGCGACTCCATACACCCAGGTCTTCAGCTTCCCATCTGCAAAGAGAATCCAAGATACAAGGAGTTAATACACAGTAAGGATATAAACTCAGGTGTACGGTGGGTTAGGAACATGTGACATTTTATTTTGTAATTGTAAATGAGATTAGGAAACTTTTCTTTTTTCTAACCCTCTTCTGTGCAGTTAATTAGATACTTGTTTTTTTTCTTTCAACTTCTTGAACATTATACAAGATTTTTGTTGATTTCCCAGAGAATAATTCGTGGATCTTGAAAACAAATCAGGAGTCGGGAAAACAAAACAGGTATGTTCCGTCGACTGATATTTATGAGTTTGTGCAATTTGGTGCAGATCCAAATTTAAAAAATCATGATCTAATGAATGTGAATTTGGTTTCATAAGTGGACTGTTAGGGCTTGGCGGAGGTATGTACTCCCTTAGTGCCCTTCTGGTTCAGCATCGGGTTTTAGCAGCTCAACAGCACTACAAACCGCAGCCTCTCTAAAGCAGCTTAAACACAATCTGAACATGAGAACCTTCATGGAGGAGGATTTATTGCAGAGCTAAATTAGTTTCAGATAAACTGCCCACTGACTCTTCCGTTTACTGTGTTCATTTCCTTCTCTGAGCTTAAGGGGGCAGTAGAGTGTGACAATAAGTCATGTCCGCTAATCGTGAATGGAACACACAGATGAACAATACAAAGCCTTTAACTGCAGCACACAGCACATGCAGGAGAGATGTTGACTGCTAAATGTGCTGTTGTAGTGCAACACCTTCATCTATAAATATGCTGTGATAAGTCCGTGTTAATGAGAAAAGATTACAGAGTCAGTTCATGTGTGTTCCGCTCATATGATTCCTCCTTGTGGAAACCCAATTAAAAAGGCAGCCTGTTATTTCAATATGCACAGTGAGATGAATATTTGATTGGAGACTGTTTCAGAGCTGTAGTCCTTCTCCATCCCTTCATTCCACTTTGTTATATTCTGCATTAATGATGTCATTTAAACATGACCTCCTTCCTGTTCTCATCCTGCATTCATCTAAACTTTTCCTCTTTCTATTTGATCTGATTTATATCCCCCCCCCCATTCCTTTCCCTCTCATTTTAACACCCTCATACCTTTTATCTTTTACCTCCCCCATTCATTTATTTTTCTGTTGTCCTGTTCTTTGTTTTTTCTGAATCAGTTTTTCATCCATTCCTCTTTACACCTTCCTATCCCTTTGTCTCTTCTCTTTTTTCGCAATATTTCTCTTTGTTATTCCTCCTTTTCTATTTTTAGCTTCTGCTATTACTTCTTTCTCCTATACCGTTCTTTCTTTTTAACTATTTTCTACACTTTAAACTTGTATCAATCAACATCAGGTTAACACAAGTTCCAGCAGTGGGATATGTCGGACTGTATCGAGATGCGTTACCTGGACCAAAGGGCTGCAGGAACCAGGTGCGTCCCACCCTGCTTGGCGTGCTGGCTGCTGGCTGGGTGGGGTTCAAGGCCCGGATGGTCTTGACATCAGCCCTGTTGTCACCTGCGGTAGGGATCTCCAGCACGGGGATGAGGGTGCACTGATCCAGCTGACCATTTGACGTCATCACTTCAGTGTAGCCGTCTATACAGCCGCACACACCCATCTGACACAGGGAGGAGGCAGGTTTAATACAGTGACATGGACATACTCTCCTCTCGACTCTTTCCTCCTCTCGCTGTCCTCTTACTTCACGACAGGTGCGCTAGTCTTCCCCAGCTCCTTGGTTGTCTGACTCAGTGCGTGCCAACAGAGCCACTATGCGAGCATCAGAAAGGAAATGGCAGAAATCAAAACACCCTGAGGACCTCCTTCTCTGCCTCTATTTCTGCAGCCAAAAGCTCCTTTTATCAATTTTAAATACAATCCTCATTTTACAACCCCCAAAAACTCTTCTCCATCCTTCCTACATTCTACAAAGCCACTTTGTCAACTACTTTATAAAAAAGATAGAAGACATACTTTCTTCATTCTCCAACCCACCTTCTGAAATTACCTTTCCATCAACCACATCTTCATCCCCTGCTCTATCCACTTTCACCCCCGTCTCTCAATCAAGTTCTTACCTTGGTAACCTCCGCCCGCCCAACCACCTGCCCCCTTGACCCATCCCATCTCACATTCTCCAGTCTATTGCTCCCGACCTTCTTCCTTTTCTCACCCATCTTATTAACACTTCCCTGTCAACCGGCTGTTTCCCTCTCTTAAGGAGGCAAGAGTAAACCCTCTCCTCAAGAAACGCACCCTCAACCGGTCTGAAGTAAACAGTCTCTCTTCTTCCTTTTCTCTCCAAAGCACTTGAGCATGCTTTCTTTAATCAACTCTCTTCCTATCTTCACCAGAACAACCTTCTAGATCCTCATCAGTCTGGTTCAAGGCAGAACCTTGTCCACTCACTAATTCGGTCCCTCAAGGTTCCGTCCTGGGTCCCCTCCTCTTTTCTCTGTACACCAACTCTGTCGGCTCTGTCATTCACGCAAAGGGCTTATCCTACCTCATCTACGCAGATGACACCCAACTAATCCTCTCTTTTCCCCAGTCTGAAACACAGGTAGCAGCACAAATCTCTGCCTGTCTGACTGACATCTCTCAGTGGATGTCTGCACACCAGCTGAAAATTAACCTTGACAAGAATAAACTACTTTTCCTTCCAGGGAAAGGCTCTCCCACCCATGACCTTACTATCACCATTGAAAACTCTGTGGTAGCCCCCACCCAGGCCACAAGGAACCTGAGTGTGACACTCAACAATCAACTCTCCCTCACCACTAACACTGCTGCAACAATCTGATCATGTACATACATGCTGCACAAAATCAGGAGAACACGTCCCCTTCTCATTCAGAAGGCGGCACAGGTTCTGGTCCAGGCTCTGGTCATCTAACGCCTAGACTACTGCAACTAGACTACTGAGCCCTCCTGACATGTGACCCTTTGAAGCAGGTTGTTGTGTGCCAGTTGTGAACAAATCAACCAAAAGCTGTTTTCACTTCTCACAGGTTTAATGTCAAAATAGTTTCCAGAGGCCTGAAGAGAAAATAACAGCGGAAGTTGCATATTTTTTTTCCTTCTTTCGTTCCATAGCAATCAGTGAACAATGGATATCTGTGTTTCCCTTAATGGGTTTTGCTAATTGAATAATGTTTTTAATATTTTGTGACAAAATATACTTTGGTGACTATTGACACTTAAATGAATCCTCCGGTAGTCTGGGAATTGTTTGGTCTCTTTGTTATATTGAGTAAACCTTCAAAATATAAAAAGCACCAGAAAGAGCAAACATGGAAAATATGGTGTGTAGTTTGTGTTTGCAGCGCAGCCCTGCAGTCAAGTTGTGTGTTTGATATGTAAATGTTAACACCCGACTTTATTCTCTTTTGATTCCAGATTTTTTTCATTACTTATTTTTGTCTTTATCTGTTATTCTTCCTTTATCCTCTTTTTCTTTCGTCTTCCTACCCTCTTTCAATATTTCTATTCATCTTTCCTCTTCATTCTTCCATCCTTTCTTTCTTCTCTTTTTTAATAAATGTTTTTCTTCCACTTGACTTTCTTCTTGTTTGTTAAACAGCTTATTAAACCATTTCTCATTCCTCTCATTTTCCTTTCTTTCAGTTATTTCTTAGTTTTTCCCCACTTTCTTTCCTTGGTTCTACAGTATATTCTTGCTGTTCTTCCCTCAATTATTTTCCTTTCTTTCTTTTCTTCCCTTTATCCTGTCTGCCTCCTGTTTTCTCTATTCTCAATCATTTTGCAACCCGTGCGATTTATCTCTCCGCCCCTCAGGGGTAGTACCAACCCCCAGGCTGGAAACTGAACATGAATAATCAAATAAAGAAAAATGCCGACACAGGCTGAATAAACACAAGTGGGGGGGAGGGAGTGGGTTGACGAAGAGGAGGGGAGAAAAGATTTAGAATGAAGGCTCAAATGACTTGTGGACATTCTCTCAAAGCTGATCTTACCCTCGGTCAGTGAACATCTATCAACCTGTCACTTTCCTTCAGTATCATCCTACTTTGATTCTGTTGTCAAAGAGTCAATATAAAGCAGCAGAGCTGGCGTGTTGTTGTTGTTGTGTTGTTGTTGTTGACACATTTCCCTCTGGAAGGTTTACTTGATCACTTCAGGAAGCAGCTCTGGGTTTTTTTTGGTAACATCCACCATAAGAAACTCACCTTAGTAAACTCACTTCACTTTCATCTACATACATCTTGTATTAGGTCCTGGTCACAGCAAGGTTCACTATTAACACACTTATTGCTTATTAATATGGTATTAACATCCATCTCTAGTGATCCAATAACATGTGGACAGCTCTATGTTAGTTCATGTGTCTCCTGTCGGATGATCAGATTTCCCTTACCTGCTCTATAGACACATAAGAGAGAGAGAGAGAGAGAGAGAGAGAGAGAGAGAGAGAGAGAGAGAGAGAGAGAGAGAGAGAGAGAGAGAGAGCGAAGAGAGAGAGAGAGCGACAGAGAGAGAATTTGCTCAGCCCTACAAACTAAGATTTTACCTATTTCAAATGGCCCAAAGAAAATCAAAATCAATATTTGTCACTGGCCACAAACAAAATGAGTGTATGGGAAACAATCAGGAATAAAAAAATATGGGGCGAGCCTATCGCCAATTGGTGATGGTGCATACAATGTGTCCCAGGAAGAATTTATGTACACATTGCTAAATAATTGGACCACATATGTCTGAGACCAACTCCACATATGGCCTGAATGATCAGATTTAAAATGCATTCCCAATGCTTTGTGGGTGTGTTCACGCCAGAGCTTAGAGCTGTCTCAACAGAGAAATGGGCTCTGTAATATACAATAAACTGGAATCTCTTTAGAACACAGTTTGAGAAATGTCAGTGTGAGGACAAGAGGAGCATATGTGAAATACTGTTTGTTTAATTCTGTTAATTTAATTGAATATATAAAAGACTTAACGAAGACAAATCACATCTTGGAATTGTTGGAACTAGAACAATTCATCCTGACGGTATAAATGCCTGAGACCAAACTGTGCTATGTCCATGTAATAAGATTAGATTCCTGGTGTATTGTATCACAGCAGAAAAAATATTTTGGAGGAGTGTGGAGGAGGTGAACTGTAAAATACAAAATGTTTTGCTCCTTTCTTCAACTGCTGCTGCCTGTTAATTGGTGGAGCATCACAACTGTCTTTATTTGGGTCTTTTGGGTTGATTGAACTTTGTATTGAGGCTCATTGTTGTATTATTCAGTATTTTTTGGTTTATTCTTAAAATCAATTCAAAGGTCTTATGTCTTGGATCTTAAAAATGTGTCTGGTACAGACAGAGCTTTGTAAAAGTCTGCAGGGGAAACTGTGCTTTCCAAAGGTAGTTTAGAGAATTAGATGTTTTAAACCCCTCAGACTGCTTGGTGTTTGGAAACAGGGCCAGATATTACAGTGTTGAGGCTGTTTTTGTTAATGTCGGAGTTGCATCAAATAGCAGCTTTGATAAGGCTTTGATTTAGCTGTGCAGTCGCATCCCAAACTCAGCTATGTGATGGTGCTATGGTGTGATGATGCTGTCAGTTCTGTCAGACAGGGCATGTGTTTGATAGTGTAGGGTGGTGTGTGTGTGTGTGTGTGTGTGTGTGTGGGTACACAAAACCACCCCTCCTCCATATCTTGCTCTCTCTCTCATCCCTGATTCCATTCATCACCCTGCAGGGGATCCCCAGCTCCACAACTATCTCTGGAGGATGGCTTCAGAAGCTGCCGCCATGCAAACAGGAGCAGCAGGAGTTCAACAGCAGACAGAGCAGGGAATGAGGGATCATTTACATCTGCTTAGTGGCAAACAAAGAAAAGGAAGTATTTTTCATCATTTTATAGGACACACACACACACACACACACACACACACACACACACACACACACACACACACACACACACACACACACACACACACACACACACACACACACACACGTAAATATGAATGTACATGTATTGTGACATACATCATTTCAAATGTCATGTCACACGCACATTCCCTCACACTATGGGTTTTGCACTATACCCACACTGTGTAACTTGGTCCGTATACCTCTCATCTGTCGCCTTCTCTTGCTTCCTTGCTTCTCTATATCATAAAACCGCATCCTCAAATCATTTATCCTCTGTTCTGTGGTGATTTCTGCCATGTGGCATATAGTGTATTTGCACTGTTAAAACATCATTATAACTAGTTCTGACAAGCATTCTTAAATCTTTTGAGATTTGCTATGAAAACCACATGTCACGGCTTGCATGTCATATAAAACATGTCAGAACCATGGACAGCGACAGCAGGAGAGAGCAAGAGATGTGTCGTCTCTGCCTTATACCAAATATATACCGTACCTTACAAAAAATAACACCACTTAACAAAAGCCTGTTTTAAATGACTAATCTGTCATACCGAGGAATAACTGGCAGCACAGGCTGTTTCTTCTCTATAGCAGCACGGTCTTTTCGTATTGCTGGCACAGGCAGCAAGTGGCAGTGGGCAGAAATGAATAGATGTGGATTCAGTGATTCATTTCCAGACCAGTTATCAGTCTGTCAGTTATCTGATGTGATGACATGACAACAATGCACAGCACAGTCAGCCCAGCTTCTTTTTAAATATACACATTTTGTAATTAGTTTTCAAACACTATGCTATTGAGGATTTATAATTTATATTATAATTTATATTATTAACAGTACATAAGGTTTCAAAAATAGAATGGACATTCTCCTATTTGACTAAAACCATTTGTAAGTGCCTGACGAGCACTGACTCTGTACTAGGTCCATATGTAAACTCCCTGGCATTTGATCCACTGTTGAGAGCAGTGACCCTTGACCTTTCTTCTGTTACCCTGAGGATTACATGAGCATAACATACCTCCCTTAGTGCCCAAGCGATGCTATCAGCACTTCAGAGTTTCAGTGTGACATTAATGGGCCACTATAAAGATTTAGCACTGCTTTATAGTTAGCAGACTCTCAATGAAACCAAGAATGGTTAAGGTTGAAGCAGCAGAGGCCAAGACATCCTGCATTTAAGTCATCAATCTGAGCCATTGTACCCTACATTATATATAATTGTGGTGGTCCCTGCCCAGTATGCCTGTGTGTGTTTTTGTGTGTGTGTGTGAGTGTGCATGCTGTGAGAGGCTCTGTCGGATCCATATCATCAGCAACTCTGTCCCGAAGCTGTTTTTGTACAACTCAATTGCAAATCTGTGTCCGAGGGTCCATGAAGGCACCTCGTAGGAATATGTCAGCGGACATTTGGGCTTAAAACTTGGTGTAAATGACCTCGTTTCGAGTTGAATATGAATGCTTGCTGGCACTTGGATGACACCACGAGCAGTTTGGAGGCATGTTGTGTTTTTTCTGTTGTTTTATTACAGCTGAAGAAGAAGTCGCGATTGACTTTAACTGTATTGGATTCTGCTCCAACGCTGTTTACCCCTGAGACTCCAGAAGTGTTTTGTGGACTCAAACACTTCACCCACTCCTCCATCGGCATAGGGGTGAGTAGAATATGAGTGAATTTTCATGTATCTCTAGAGCTGGTGCAATGTATAAAACAGCTGCTGAGTTGCTGGCCTCACTCTTTTCAGCAGCAGATGCCTGAGAGTACAAACTTAAAACCAGAGCACTGGCAGGTCCCAGTTCAGCCTGACATTTCAGCCTAACAGCTGTCTGAGGAGAACACCATTGATTATCCTCCTTCTCTCTCCAAGTGCCACTTTAAATTCTGCCCTGGTATCCACCGCAAATTAGACTCAGTGTGTCATGCATTTATTAAAGCAACACTATGCAACTTTTTGAAACTTTAGAAGCTTCAAAACTAGTTTGATGATCCACTGACTCTTAATAGGGAGAGTGGTGCCACTTTCATTACCACTCCTCACTCTGAAAGTCTGGTCTTGCTCAGTGTAACTTTGGTGAGTGGGTACTATCTCCTTGTGAGAAGAGTGTAACTGACTGATAGTCACAGCTTAAATGGCCAGAATCAGGTCCAGCAAGTTCAGGAGTAATGCTAAACTGTAGATAAGTTAAAAATGTCTAAGGAGACATTTGTTAAATATCAAGAATTCTAAACAAAGTTTGGTATATTTGTTACAGCGCCATGCTCTTCTGGTTTAGGAAGCCGGGGATCATTGGTAATATCCACCCTCCGGTTGTTTCAGATTCAGTCAGTCTCTGCTGAAGAGATTGATAGGCTACGTTTTTTCTCAACATGAAAATATCACCCAACGTAATTAATCGTCATGTGTGGCCGCAGAGGGCACTGTTGCTCAGTGAAAAGTGTTGCTTTAAGCCCATCTAGTTTTGTTTAAAAAAACAAATCTTTCATTTTATGAGTGTGAAGCATTGTCATTGCCATTGTTTTACTGCTTAAAAGTGGCGAGCAGCAGCCAACTAGAGTAAAATAATATGATGCCGTGGGTTTGATTTCCTCACATTGGCTGCTCTCCACAATGTTTTAAGTCATCAGCCTCCATAGTGGAGGACAAGCCTAGAGGGTCCGCACTGAAGCCACACAAGGGAGGACAATTATCTCCAAAATAGTACAATACACCAGGGACGGGAACAAAAGATGCTTAGAGACCCCAAAAGTAACCAAAACATACCCCAAACGATGCAAAGACACTCAAAAATAGAAGGAACGAAATGCACAGAGAGATGACAAGAGACTGCAAGATATACAGTATCAAAAACACAACGACATGTGGAGACATTATACTGTAGTTACCAGAAGATGGTGTGAGATTTCAAGAGAAGCCAAAGGCATCATGCGACAGAGATGCTGAGTAACAGTAATTATGCTGTTTCACCCCAGTGTGGTGGACTGTCAGATTTGTTCCTTTTTTTAACCAACTAGTGCAATGGCCATTCTAAACCTGCCTGTTGGGAATGGGCTGTTTTCCTGGCCTATGTTAATGATCCTGAGCTACTTCAGAATGATTCCTTGTGCGTAGTTAATTGTTTGTGTGCTGGACGTTGTGTGCAGAGCTTTTTAAAACAATGAAACAGAATGTAATACTGTTCAGATCTGTGGTTAATAACGAGTTTGAATGATTAACACAACTTTTTCCAAATAAAAGTTCTTCAATTCAGCTCGATATAAAACATCACAGAAACAGAACGAACGCTGTGCTTTTACACTGAAGACAACTTGCTAAAGAGGAAGTGATTCTACGTTGCTGCCACACGAGAGATCTGTTCCTGCGGTACCCACGAACATGTCAGACCGATATGATTAAACACAAATAATGTGGTGGTGATTTTAACCCACTTGCATACTGCTGCTGTAGTTTATCGGACATGTTCAAGTCGATATGCAGACTGAAGGCAAACTGCCCTGCCCCCACTGACAGCTACACACTGCAGGTCGCCTGTTTATTGATAATTTATAAATATTAAATGTATTACGCATCCAAATCGCACTGAATCAGGCACTGCATTTTGCTGGGCCATTAAGGACACACATGCCAAGTTTGAAGCCGAATAAGATGAACTGTTCGTGAGATATGCATTCCACATACTAATAGACAGACAGACGTTTGTGGAATTAGAAGGTAGAATAAACAAAAGAGATCTGCCAATATCTCACAAGCATGACACCAATTCCTGGAGCTACAGCTTCAATAAAAATACCACTAGGGAAACCAGAGCTGCATACTGTGGATCTGAAAGACATCTGACAATAGATGTGTGATAACCTGGTAGTCACTCACCTCTGTGCAGAGGGAACGTAGCTTGGTGCAGGGCGGGTCGCAGGATCGGTCAGCAATCGGCATGGAAGTTGCCAGGCATCCACCTGCAGGGCAAAGGCCAAGAAGGTCAAACTCCCCTGTCGATAACCAATGTTTCAGCCATCTTAAGATTTTGGAGGATGCTAGGTAACAATATCACAGTCGAGCCAATATTACAGGACAAATGTGTCCCAGATTCCAAACATTGCACCTCTGCAGATTGTTGAGCCGGAGGTGGTAAAGCTGCAGCTCTCTTTGCTGTTGTCTCTTTGAAGAAGACTTTCACTAAGTTTCAGCTCATTAGTACAATGAACCTCGCCATGCAGTGCGACGCTGGAATAAGTTCATAATTACGAGATTTTTGGGAAAGCACTAAAATGCCACTTAAATCTCCAGACTAATTGGGGCAGCTGTATTTTATTCTTGCTGTGGCTGACATAATGCCTGAAGGCTGCGAGGGTACCTTCATGCAGAAAAGATGGGATATTATTTCCATTGCCCATTATGTGGCATTTTAATACATTAAAAGTTATGTTGGGGAAATACATCACACAACACATAAAGAGTACATATTAGATGTGCAGATTATTGTCTATACCCTCAGTGGAAATCTAATCAATACATCAGAGGGAGTTAGGAATTAGCTTGAATAGCATATTGTCCTACGGCGAAGTCATTGTGCGACAGCTACTGCACTCACCACTATATGGAAAATTTGAATGGTCATCACCTACATTGGTAAGACATGGGCATGTATGTGTGTTGGTTGATAGATATAGTATCTAAATTGCTGAGAAAATCAAACATACTTGATTGGATTCCTCAACTGTGAAACCAGATCAAAGGAAATGTTCCCCATACAAACTGGGGAATACTCATTACTAGAATTGGGAGAATTATTTGATCCCATTATTGCTATGCAATGTAGTGCTTAGGGGCCAAGGGGAACTCTTTAAATTCAACCGCTCTTGAGTAAATCAGTGGAATGGCAAGAGGGAAGATACAGTTCACTTTCAGGGAATCTAACATTTTGTATTAATCTCATTCCACCCCTGACTACGTATTCAGAATTTTTGGAAGAACCAGGGCAGGAGTTGTCATTCACTCACTTTTAAATAGGGTTCATCCGAGGTTTTGCTGAGTGAATAACGATACAGGGTAAGGAGTGTGTACTCCCACTGAGAATAAAATAAGCTGGATAACGCAGATAGACGGTACAACTGACAATGATTCAACCAGCAGACACTCAGAGGAAACACATGTCTGTGAGACCACAGTAATCTATCAGGGCCTGTTGAATATTTATCAGGCAGCGTGCTCAGGGAGCGAGCTCGGTAGGAATATTCATGAGGGGAACACCACTGCTTGCCAGGCAACATTCACAAGAACGGGGCAAATGTGGTATGCCACAGATAGGCACACCATATGGAGTAGAGGGTACACTGACATTTCTCGTTCACTCAGACTCAGAGCTGAATGTTATAAACTCACAATTATTTAGGGGCAGGGGTTAACTCTGACATGTGATGGACGATGAGATTAAACTGAAGCTGTAAATGTAACACTGCTGCAGATTAAAACCTCATCTGCTTACAGCTTCCTGGAAGTCGCTGTCAAGAAATGCTCAAAGTACTATCTGGGATTCTGACCTGCTGGATGAGACAGTTTTAAGTAAGCTTATCCACAGTATCACCTTGCCACGCAGACCTTGTGTGTCAGAGCAGCAGTGAGAGCTTTGGAGCTCATTTAGGTCACATTCACATCCATTATATCTGACTCAAGCTCCAGACCAGTAGAGATAACAGCTGAGCTGCTCTGTCTCTCTGATAAGTGAGCAAACTCCATTTGCCAATCTGCTATGCCTGTTCAATGCATGTGCATTATTATTCATCTTGAATTGCACTTATTGAGAAAAAAATGGTTTAATTTGCCTGTGATGAATATTAAGACATATTGAAATGATACGATGCTAAAATGAAAGAGACACAATTTTTGTCAAAAACTTGAAGCTACACTCAAACGCCATTCACAACAGAGTAGTGTTGGACTCTGTGCACAGTTTTCCGTCAATCCACTGTGAAAATAATCTTTCTAGAGTAGTTGAAAGCTCAGAGATTAGTAAGTGTGTCCACAAAGTCATTGTGTGTCATTGTCTTGCTGCATGACTTCACCTGGGGAAGAACTTTCAAAAAGCCTTTCCGATCAATCTCAGAAAATGGCGAACACTGTTTACAAGCCTACATGCCATTGGTCAAGAGTATGGCCTTGTGACACTACGGTGCAATCGGTTTTAAGACAGCTAGTGATGTATCGTATCGTACCAGACATAATTGGAAAGAAATACTGTATATATGCGTTATTCATAATGCTTACCTGTAACATTAAGTCCATCTGAGCGCTGACACCAGACTTGGCGAGATGAGCCTCTCCATGGTGCAGCCTCCCACTTGTATTCAAAACACTGGCCGTCTGAGGGAAGAACATGCAGTGTGGGTAACAATGCAAAATCCATTCTCAATTGCATTATATTTAAAGAAACAGACACAGCTGCCAGTGTATTTAATGTGCAATAGAACTTAATTCAAACATCAGTCTACAACAGTTAGCTCTCTGCCTTCTCTGACTGACCTGTACATGGCCGTGCCTCCATCTCCTGCTCTGGACACTGCAGCAGGTTCTCCGGATCCTGGGCCACCACGGCTCTGGAGCGGACCTGGACAGATCCGAAGCCCAGGTCGTCACCACGTACGCAGCTGAGCTGGCACGGACTCCAAACGGTCCAGTCCTTCAGGTAGCACTCTCCTACAAACACACACACACACACACACAGAGAGCCACAATTTTAGGCAAAAACTACAGACCTGGTTGGCAAAGGCCTTTACCACGGAACCACTTTAATTGTTACGCATCACATGTAGCTCCAGTTGAAGCAACAGTTCAGCAAATGTCAATGTGCTGTTCAAATTAAAAGAGCATTGTCTGAGCATTGATTAATATATTGATATTCAAGAACCTTTTTTTAAATTTAAATTGTCACTACTCTCTGGTAGTATAATGGAGATACTGATTCAAAATATATCTTTGGTATTTCTGTACATTAATTTCTTGAAAATCATTAATTGATTATTACCATATACTATATACACAATTTCAGGTGGAAGTGAATAAAAACAGTATTTCAGTTAAATGGAGAAAGTGAGAGCAGCATATCGGTTTTACTGATGGGATTCGTGAGGTGGACATGCTCATTTTATACATACAACAAATAGATGTTACAAATAAAGATCCAATTCTCCCAGCAGCTGAGGAAATTCATCCAAATATGACAAATTTGAATTGAGAAGCTTTTCATTACAAACTGAACATTTGAAAATGGCAGGAACTGAAAACTGAATAACACAGGCTCTCACCTGATATTTGCAAACTATCATGGAAGGATATGAAATATTTCATTCAGCACATCCGTTCAAATGTCAACGTAGCTCAGTGGCAGTGGGAGGTTGTGTGTCTTGACAGAGGTCAGTACCGCACATCGAAATGAAATGAAAATCAAACTTCCTCTCAAATATTTTCCTTCCAAGGCACAATCCGTTTTTTTTTGTATTACTGCCCAGAAGCATGATGCTCTCAGCAAAGAGAGGATTCTCAGTTAAATAGGTTACACTGTTCTCTTTGTATTGGCATGGCTGACATGAGCACGTCTCTACACATTGAATTAATCATAACCTATCAGAAAAAAAAAAAGATCAAGTAATTAAGAAGAGATGTGCAGAATCACATCCTCTGTCTCACTTCTATTAAAGGGATAGTTCACCCAGAAATTAAAATTCACTCATTATCTACTCACACCTATGCCGATGGGGGGGTGGGTGAAGTGTGAGTCCACAAAACCCTTTTGGAGTTTCAGGGGTAAACAGTGTAGCTGATTAGTGACCTATCTTCAGACGTAATAAAACAAAAGAAAAACACAACATGCCTCCATACTGCTCGTGTAGTGTCATCGAAGTGTCCGGCTTCATATTCGACTTGAAACAAGGTCATTTACACCAAGTTTCAAGCCGTTTCGAGTTGAATATGAATGTCGGGGCTTCCGGACACGCAATGTCCCCACAGGAGCAGTATGGAGGCGTGTTGTGATTTTTCTGTTGTTTTATTACGTCTGAAGAAGGACTCACCATTGACTTCCATCGTATTGGATTCTGCTCTAACAAAGTTTACCCCTGAGACTCCAGAAGTGGTTTGTGGACTCAAACACTTCACCCACCCCCCCATCGGCATAGTGGTGAGTAGATAATGACTGAATTTCCCTTTAAGATATGTTTCCATCAGTGTTACTGCTTGTTTTCAGTTGGTAAGTCAGAGAGGACAGGAAACGCTCCGGATCTGACTGAGTCCTTTTTGACCTTGTTCCCCCCTCGTCCCCACTAAGCCAATTAGCTTCATTCTGGCCTGATTACGCCTACACATAATCCAAGCTGGAGTACTCTGTGTAGAGCAGATATACACATGTACATACACACTTGAACACACACTGCAGCTGCTGCAACTTAGCGGCAGCTGAGAGGCCTTCACTGAGGTACAATAAAACCCGGTTGCCACAACACATCCATTATCAGCTTTGTAAAAACGCTTCCCACATCGTCCTTGGCCTCCCGCCTGTTAACATCAGCTCCGCATTGTGTGCCACACTCCGGAGCTCTTGAAGCTCTTACAATCAAAATCATTTAACAGTAAGTGCTTCAGGGGTCTTTCTTGTCATTGTGAAAAGGTGCGCTGAGCACAATTGCTAGTACTTAAGAGTCATCACGCTGAGAAAGGCCATATTTTTTGTTGTACCCAGTTGACAGTGTCAAGTGGTTACGCTGGGCACACTCTGCACAAATCCACCATGAATTGGTTGCCACAACAAATAATTTTTTTCTTAAGTATATTTCTTTGGCATTTCTACGCCGTGAAGGCAGAGCAATAAATGGTCGGGCTGACTGGGAGTCAAACTGAGAACATATTTGCCCTTTCAGTATGTTCCCAAACCACCCTGCTTTTTTGGGGGGGCTTGTCAGAAACATTCATAATAATAATCAACGTCGCTGAAGATGTGATTATCTCATATTGTCCCATAATCTTCTTGGGCCGTGATATTTTGAAGCAATGAAATTTGCATGAGTAGTTGATAAGACATTGGTCTGTGGTGTGACAAACTCAGAAAATATATTTTGAATTGCTTTACATGGTCACAAATATTTCTCTAAATTAGTTATCAGTTATTAATGTTCTTTAAATCAACCTATCAGTGAATCAGCTAATTTTCCTCAGCTCTACCTCGCACAGGTAAATGTAAAATGAACGTGTCACAGTACGTGGAAGGCTCACCTGGACAGGGAACAGTACAGGGTTCCTGCAGAACAATGTGTGTGTCTCCGTCCACCGAGGGCTCCAGATCTCCGCACAGCTCGTCATCCACCAGGCTGATGTCCTGCTCACCCGAACTCTCCGACACGAAGCATGACACGTTCCTAAAGCGCAGGCCTTCTCCACACCTTGCTCCCTGGTGAGAGGGGAAGCACAGACGTGTATGGGTCAAACACACACTTTTAGATCAACTCTAAGAGGTAGTCGTGTGGGGATACACTCCCGAGTGACAAGTGTGGTGAAAATCTGTTCATGCTGTGTTAAGATATTTTGAACACAGACAGATGTTATCCCACTGACCTCAGACTTGCACTCAGACCAGGTGCTATATTGCCAGCTGTAGCAGGGCTTCACTAGACAAGGCTTCCACTGCGCCATCTGGGATGGACACTGTCTCCCGTCACCCTGAGGAGCCTGGACCACTGTCCGTCTTCTCCACAGCTTGCCTGCAGAGTGCCAGAAACAAAGACAAACATTTTTATTTTTCGGAGTTGTGAAATTTGAGGTCTCCATACGTCCAAGATTTGTAATGATGAGGAAAACAGGGTGCTCAGAGCAGGATGGAGTCCGATTGATTTGATTTAAAATCGATCTCACTTCATGTCAGAGGCTGAAGTATGTTATGCAGTGTTGTGGAACTGATGACTTACTTATTATTTTTCCCCCCGAGTTCTCAGTTTCCTGTTTTACTTTGAAATTTTGCTCCTTTGTGTCTGTAGTTTTATTTCCTGCCTTGGTCCAGTTCCCCGCCCTTGTGATAGTCTGCACCTGTTCCTCATGTGTTTCACCCTTTATATAAAGTCTATTGTTTTCACCTGTATTCAATCTTTTCTGGTTCCCAGAGTTTTTTCTGATTGTTGAACTTATTTGGGACTTTGTTTGCTTTTGTATCTTGTTCTTTTGTAGTTTTACTTTTGCCTTATTAGGACACCTTTAGTTATTTTACTGGCTCCTGTGTTTGGGATTTTCCCCAATTCCTTGATACAAATAGTCAATTTACTGTATGTTTTGGTTTTGTTACTACACCATATTGATAGAAATCAAGTTCTATCCTGCTTTGTCCTGCTGTCAGTGGAAAGTGGTATTTGATCCCTGCTAAACAAGAAAAATCAACCAATAAATATAATCCAAAAAGGGAGAATTTTAATAATTTTCCCTCTTCAATTAAGGCTGTGAATCAAATGTTGGTCCACATAAAGGTATAAAGCCGACCACTAATTAAGGTGTAAAAAAAGAAAAGATGGATATTCTTTGGTGATGCACATAATAAATATAATGTAACGCTATCGTCCACATCATTAGTTTCATCTGTGCATGAATTTCACCTGTCATGTTGTATATGTGTAAAAATGACATGCAACACCAATCATTTAAATTACTTAGTATAGAATGGGTAGAGGTCGAAGGGGATAACTAGCTTCAACATGTTTTGATTCTGACTCATCTTGTAGCCACATGACAAGCAATCATCGTTTAATTAACTAAATGCATATTAAAAGAAAATGACAAATGGGGGGAGGGGTTAAGACATCAGTTGTTGAAAGGCTTTTAATGTGAAGCATCTGAGCAGGAAGTGTGGGATTTCATTGACAGTAATGTTATAAGAATAGCATCTCATTCTCAAATAAATTATAGACAACCTGAATGTCTTGAAAATGGTAAATGTTATTCATTGTGACTTGCAATGTGATACTTCTTGACTTTGCATCATCTCTATGCAGCATCTGGGCTGTTTTCTCCAGTTACTTCATGACCTGAAGTTCATGTATCAGAGAATAAACTCAGAATCCTTTGAATAGTTTCCTGTAGTGTTTAAATATTCATATTTCTTTCCCGTCAAAATGAAACCAGTGACTTCCTTAGGTTGGGGATATGAGTCAGTATAAAGCAGGCAGGATCCCTCTACCGAATTCACTCTGCATTATTACAAAGATCCTCAGAGGAGACATCTGAGAAAACTCTAAATCAGCAGTTGCCTCAAAGGGATGGCATGTGGATTTTGCTGAATGCTCCAACCTAAAACAAATAATGCATTCAGCAGTTATGCTTCACAAGTGACCAAAAATGAAATCATAGAACTCTGGACCTTTCTAAACAGACATTTTGTTACGCATTGTAGCATTAATTCAGATTCAGAATGTGTCTTCTATCGAATGAAGACCATCCTGGGGACATCCTCAGATGTCCGGGCCTTTGCAGAGAGCCCATTAACTCCATTCTTCAAAGACATGTAGTATGAATTGATACAATCTTAAGTGCTGTGACTGTGGAGCCATGAACATTCCTCTTAAAGGGATTGTTCACCGAAAAATGAAAATTCACTCATCATCTTCTCACCACTATGCCAATGGAGGGAAGGGTGAATTGTTTGAGTCTCAGGGTTCAACAGCGTTGCAGCTGAATCCAATACAATTGAAGTAATCGGTGACCTATACTTCAGGCGTAATAAAACAATAGAAACAAATACTCAAAACGAGGTCAATTACACCTTGTTTTAAGCCTAAAAGTCCACTGGAAGTGGCTAAGCTAGTGGATGTAGCCACACGATGGTGTGCCAGAGGGTCCTCGAACGCACCATGTAGGAAGATATAAGCATTAAAAGATGGTGTCCATGACCTTGTTTCGAGTCCAATATGAGTGCCGGGGCTTGCGGACACTTGGATGTAGTATTGAGGCATGTTATGTATTTTCTGTTGTTTTATTACGTCTGAGGAAGAGGTCGCGATTGACTTCAATTGTATTGGATTCAGCTGGAACGCTGTTTACCCCCGAGACTCCAGAAGTGTTTTGTGGACTCAAACACTTGAACTATCCCTTTAATGCTGAAAACTTTTAGCTTGTGTGATGTCCCTTATTCAAAAATCCTCTGTGACCATGAAACACAGAGGAGGCATCATCCAAGAATTGTTCACAAAAACGGATTTCAGATTAAATGGCGCATATACGACTTTAACTTGTAGCTTTCATTCATTCTTTTGTATTCAGAACAAACTTCATGAGTCCCCGATGACATATAATCCATCTGCCTTCTCCTTTTAAAGTGAGAAACAAACAAGGTTCTGTCCTAGTTTAAAACATACCAAAAGAAATGTTAAAATAGCATCAGCATGTTAGTGACTGGCTCCATCATTTCCTAAAAACAAATGGAATCCTGTGCAGTGGGGTGCCATCAAGGTAAGCAAGTCAAGCAGTGCTTGAACTGTTCAATCCAAAAATAGACATCAATTAAAGCATATGTAAGTGGAAGTGATATCTCTTCTCCCTTGTTCTGGGAGGAGATGTGGAGGAGATGAGGAGACCTGGGAGTGTTCTGTCTCATAAAGGATCTAATGTTGCATGTTTGAATTTGTTCTTAATTCACATTCTCCACTGGATTTGACACGTTATTGTCCGTGGGAGCTAGCTTGACTTCCATCATTTCTTTTTTATTTTAGTGGGCGTTAACGTATGCCATTGACAAAGGCTGGAGCTTGTCAAGCGGAGGGGAGAGCACCTTGTTCTAGACTTTAGCATACAGTATGTACATTGAGGATCAAACCTGGGATCTCTGGCGGGGGACTGGCTACAGCTGCTTGTAGAGCTGACGCTGACTCTTTTTGCAATGTTCTAAGATAAGATATCTTACACACATTATAACAAGCATGGGCAGTGTAGAAACTAAAATTGCTTCGACAGTCTTTTCTTCCTCAGTATTAAGAGGCAACAGCAGGTAAATGAGCAAATGACACTAATGTACCATCTCTGTGTAAGATCTGCAGGAAGTTTGGGACGTTTGAGAGAGAATTGTGTTACACAGGTTGTGCAGATAGTGGAGTTGTGTGCCTAACAAAGTGGCAATGAGAGAGAGTTAGGGTTGTGCGCTGCAACACTAACGGCTGGAGCAGAGAATTAGAAGTTAGCAGTTCAGGCTGTTTGTCAGTTGATAAATGCTACAACTCATCAAGACCCAGTACCTTTGCTGCTCTCAAATTCACCCATTTAGTTACTACAGCTACCTTTCAACCAATATGATGAAAGCACTGGTTTGGCACCACTGTCATACACTGGTGTGCCTCACCTCTAGTCAGTCACACTGCACTCAGAGGCACTGGTTCAGCTCACAAATACAAGATAACACCACCTTGGTGTTTCATATGTAATGCATTTACAAAACCATGGTTGAATCTGGGTCAGTTTCTGTTCTATTTTTGTGGGTCCCTGTTTAACATTATGTGTAATACCTGTGCGGATCAGTGACTACCTGGATGTGAGCCGACAGCTAATCATGCTGGAACTAGTGCTGTGGGTGTATATCATTTATAGCTTGCAACATTGGTGCATTAAAAGAGTTTGGATTGAGAAAAAAGGTTTTTAAAAAAAGCCCAAACAAGGTGTGTGACAACAGACAGGCACAGAGTGGCGCAGGACAAGGATGGATATCTTTTTCATCAAGATGAAAAGAGAAAATGAAAATAAAGGTCAAAGCTTGCGGCAGATATATATTTTATCAACTCTTTTGACATGGAGGTTGGATTATATCTATACCAGCCAGGCACAGATGAAAACAGCTTGTTTTGACAGCCTGTAAACGGATGCTAGTTTGATATAAACTGTGAAGTCAGTGCCGATTGGGTCTGTGTCTCCGTCAGATCGACATTTCAGAAAGGTCCATTTCAGGCTCTGGTCCAGCAGTTCTGTGTGGGTCTGGATCCAATAGACAGGTCTAGTTTTGTTCCGGGAATTACTTTTCTGGGTATTTTGGGGTTTGGGCATGAATTTTTGAACACCTTTTTTTGGACTGTATGTGTCTGGAAATGAGAAGTGTGACTAATCCATACCATAAATGGGCTCTTAAAGAAAACCACGAGGAGGGGAAGATTCTTTCACATTACATATGACCTTGATTGAGAGCTTAAGAAAATAACAAGGTAGAAGCCTCTACAGAATCTGAGCCCCAGTTCTCTAAATAAACTTCCCCATCTCTGACATCACGCCGGCTTTTACTATTGGTTGCTTTGCAGAAGGTGGTGGCACCCTATATCCAACAGAAACCTGTCATCGCCCTCCATTTTCATGCTTCACTTTTCTCCCTGCTGGCAGCTATGGCAGAATTTGGTGTTGAGCTGTGGGTGGTGGGGATGGCTGCTGGGTAAAGGAAAGCCCATGCCAGCTGTTTCTGTCGAGGTTTGGCTGGAGAACACACAATGCCATGATTATCTATGCACACAGGTTGACATGTGCAGGAAAATAGCTGAGTTTTTACACTGCCTGATTGATAACAGCACCTCGCTGCTTCCAGGTATGTGCACTTGCTTGAGATAACTAATCCAGCTCATTGCTATTCCTGGCTCTAGAACAGAAATTAGCTCCTCCTGGGAAATATGTCCTCAGAGTCAGCCTGGAGATAAAAGACAAACACAGGAAGGAAAGCGAGACGGGCCCCTCTTTTCATGGCCTACCTGCTGTTTCTCCATGAAGGGAGAAAATCCTTCTCGCCTGGGGACAGATTAAAGTTACCACAATAGCTAAAGTCTGTATTGGTTTCAGGTCGACTATTTGCTCTTGTTGCCTCTAGTTGCTGTTCTTTTCAAGGACTCGTGGAGAGCAGAGTGCTCCCTGAGCCCCAGAGCACACACTCGTAATGGACCACCAATCAATGAGCTGATCCTATGGAATTACACGCGAGGACATTATTATCCCTGTCTCATCTGCTTTAGACTGTAACACCATCGTTTCTCACATCATAAAGCGTTTCCGGTTTCCACCATTACCGTAAGAGAGGCCAGCTTTCTTTAGCACACAGCTGAGCACCGCTGACCTAGAGCAGTGAGAGATCATTCTCAGCTCTCAAAGCATTATGCTGCCAACGCTTTGTGAAGAGGCGGTGTTGGAACTTCACTGAAATGTAATAAAACAATGACTTCAACTTCACATTAAACCGCATGAACAAAATAAGTCCTTATTAGGGATTCACAATTAATCGTATTAATTAATTAATTTGACAACGCAAGACTGAGAGACCCTGCTTAATGCTTTTGTGGCTATATCTAAAGTAAACTAGAAAGGCAAGACAATTAAGAACATTTAAAATATTGTATCTTCAAGAAATTATCAGTTAAATCAACAAGATAAATACATTTTCTAACGATCCTTTGTGGTGCTATCTTGAGAATTTTAGGAACGCAGGAATCAGAACTGGCAGAGTATTGGTAACATCTGCAATTCACCACAGTCGACTCCATTGAGAGGACTGCAAAACCAAAGAACACCTCATATGGACTTTGTGCCAAGTCTTCTGAAACCTACAGCAGTCGTGATTTATAAGAATGTGTCTTCAGTGAGAAAACATTTTAAACAGGGATTCCACAGAAGTTTATACAAAGGTCAAGGTCCCTGTGACCAGGGTTTGAAAAGTATTACAGGGTGCATCTGATCCCAAAATCGAATTTGTTATACATTCGTGTAAACAGAGCTAAAGACATACCTGACAGCCCACAGGTGTGAGAGCAGTCAGACCATGGAGACCAGTCTGACAGCTGGCAGTTGACTGGGCACTCCACCACACAGGAAGCGTTCATCTGCCACTTCCTCTCCAGACCCAACTGCAAGACAATGCCATGAGGTTTCATCACCTGTGTTTCATTCAAAATCATTTGAATAGCTGTGGACAATGGGAAGTGACACACATCTCACCTCTTTGCAGGACTTGAGGTCAACAGATTTACTGTCGCTCCGCACACAGTCCAACATGCGGGTTTTGATGCCGTTTCCACACACTGCACTGTTGCTCAGCTGACAGGTACTCCAATCTGCAAGGGGGGGGGGGCAGTTTCATCAGCAAAAGGTCAATGTTAACCTAACATTCTGATGCAACGTTTCTGCATGTAGTCTGCCTTTCTGTTTGAGTCTCACCGGTGATGTTGTAAGAGTAGTGAAAGCAGTTGCTGTTCAGTTTGCAGGGCTCTGTCTCTGTAGTCGGGGGACACTCCTTCTCTTCTCCAGGCTGGCGGAGTGGGTAAGCGCTCCTCTCACGGGTACTGTTCCCACTACACGGCTGAGAAGCAGAGGAAATCATTCATTTTGTCCCTGTGTGTTCACACATAAAAAAACTATCTGCCTTTGTTCAAAAGAAAACACTTGTGGAATAAAGGAAAGAAATGTGCTTCAAATCTTTTAAAGAAGCAACATTGGCACATGAAGTAGCTGAAGACATTGAATTATTCAGTAATGGAATCAAATTAAATCCCTTGTAACCAATGACATTGGGAGTTCTTGAGTCAAAATTCAACTGAATTACAAATCAGTGGTGATATTCAGCATGGCAGAGTGCCGGGATGACCTTCTCCTCTATCCTACACCAGCTTGCTGAGAGATGATCTCCCAGGTTCATACTCTCTCCTCCCTCTGTTTAGTCAACCTTCTCCTAAGTGAATATTCCTCATGCATGGGGCTCTGCTAGACTGAGTCCCTCGAACTCAGTGGAGTTTCTGAAAGAGGGAACAGCGGCACAGTAGGGCTGGTACTGAGCAAAGGGGAGGGAGGGTTACCACCGACTTTGAAGCCTCAAAGGGTTGATTTGTCTAGTTAGCCAAGCTTAAAAGGCCGTTCAGAGCCGTTTCAGACCCTGATGGTGGTAACTTTTATTGCTTAAGAGTGCATGTGTTGGTAAAATGTAGAAAACACAGAAGAGTTGTGAATGTTTGGGATTTTATTTTGTCATTACCAGAGATTAAACTGGGCTTTATATAGATAGTCTTTATGCCATCATAAGAGAAAGTGGAGACTACATGTGAGCCATATAGTCAAACAGAGCCAAATCCCAAATTAGGCTTTAATTAACTCTCTCTCTCTCTCTCTTGTTCTGAACAAGGGTTCAAAAAATCACTTGTCTGCTTTCTGGTAACAACTCTTCACTTTCTCAACCTCTTATCAATAATGGAAGATTGTTATTATCGATGGCTATTATCCAATGCAAACTCAGTGTAGAATTTCAGGAGTTACAGCAGCAGTGCACGCACAGACATTCCTGTGGGGTGCAGCAGCTCAGTGAGGTAGCTGTTGAGGTAAGAGATGCACCTGATGCAAGTATTGATTAATTCATGCTTCTGATGGCATCACCGGTCAAGTTGAAATGTCTTGATGTTACCAAAACACTCATCAATTAGTTATATGAGGCCTTACCTACGTGGGATGTCTCGATTGGTTTCATGTCCCTAAAGCCTTGCTTTACACTGCAGTACTCTTGAAGCTATGACGGTTTTTGAATCACAATATTTTGCTTACAGGGAGATTAAAAAATACACTTTATTCTCATCGATGTGATGATATTGAAGGAGACGGAGCTCGGCTGCAGCAGTTTAACTGGATTGCACTCTACTCTCAATCCCTGAGTAATTAAGACTGTTTATATGCTGCAACTGCAATGACTCAATCCCTCCTTTCCTCTCAATGGTCCAATATAAGTCATAATAACCAAAAGAAGAAGAAAGAAACACAATGACAGTGACATATGAAAACGATTGATTTGTCTTTAAACAGAGAGCACTATAGAGAACTAGCACAGTGGCAGAGGAAATAATTTACATTCTTACCAGTTCACATGAGCTCCAGGTTCCCCAGTCTGATAAAACGCAATCTTCGGGGCAGGGAAGCTGGCTGTTGCGGGCCCCCAGTGGCATCTCCTCTGGGTCACACAGATAGTCCTCTACTTGCTCCGAGGGTCCGTCTATAGTGTTCAGCATACACCTGGAAACAAAGGGGTTCAACGTAGAATCAATCTGTGTGTACAACACCTAGAAATCTGTGACAGGCACCGCATCAGTCTTCAATCTACCTAGAATATATCCTAGTGAAAGGCAACGCATTCCATTGTTAAATATTTTGATAGTGTAACAATGTTGACTAAACACCAGGAGAAAATAAATTATAACTCATGTTTAAAATGCTATGCAGACCGCATTTTCAAAAGGGTACTGAGTTCAGACCATCCGATCAGACACGACCATGGAGGCTCATATCTCTGGTCATCTAAGGAGTCTTGAGTTCAAAAGACAACAAAATATGGAAATGTAGTAAACTGGCTAACACGTAGCTTAGTACAGGCAGAGAAAAGTCCAGTGGCTGGCTGTGTAAATGTCTTACCTGACTTTCCTGGTCTGAACACCTTCCCCACAGTTGTCCTTCACATCCACGTTGCTCACCTTCCACACACTCCAGGGCTCTGCCACCCAGACATACTGCCCACAGTCGCTGAGGCAAGGCACCACCTCATACACCTGACACACACAAACACCACAGTTTACCTGCTTGATCTGTGGTTTAACAGCAAGAAATGTGTAAAGTGAATTTTGAATGTGTCCCCAAGCTCAGAAACCAATAAAAAAGCTTGAACAATTAATTAAATTACAATCTAAATAAAACTTTTGTTTATTGAACTTTACCAATACAAACATGACTAAAACAATACAGGAAAACACAATTTCAGAAAAAAATAAAAAGTAAAAGTCCAAAATATGAATAATTAAAAATGGATAAATTACCTGAGCCTGTAGATTGAATCCATTCATCAAGGAAGAAAAAGTGACAACAGAACATGGGTCATTACATAATTTAGTCATTATAAATTCATACAGCTTCATTTATATTGCAAACATTGCATCAAACACGCAGGAACATTTTAAATGAAAAAAAACTAAAAAACATACGAATATTAGAGCACAGGGAGAGACACACCAGACTAATGAACCAACACAGGTCTATAAAAAGTTTGTTGTCTATAAAAATTGGCTTTAAGAAATCCATTAATTTATATTCCATTTGAAACATGAAAGATTCCACAAATCTGATAATCTGGCTTTGTGCTAAAACAGCAGTTGTTGCATGGGATGGATAAGAGGCAGAGATTTGAGGATTGGCCGAGAAGTGGAATAAGGAACAAGGAGATTAGAAATGTTACATTTCTCTCTTAGACTCTCTTACCTGGCTGACATGGTCTAGTTTAGGACATGGTCTCCCACCATTATAGGGCTTTTCTCGGAGCCACTTGGAGCGCACTTTGACACCACTGCCGCAGGACTTGCTGCAGCGTGACCAGTTGGACCACTCACTTAGTTTGCAGTCAGATGGACATGGGATGATGCAAGCCTCCTCAATATATCCTGTTAACAATCATATAACAATAAAGCATCAATACAGATCAATGATTATCCACACAAGAGCCTGAACCTGTTTTTCACAATATAACAAGATATGTTCACATGACTCCAACAAACTAACAAATATTTCATGTTATAACAATAATATTCAATGGTAAATGGGCTTAATTTATATTGTTCTAAAGTAAAGTTCTAATCACGAGACATTCAGTCTTCTGAGCCATGTCACCACATATCTTAGTATAACATGACGGTTTCACATATTGATGTCAGACAAGGACACTGGAAGGTACTCCTGATAAAAATGTGACAATGCTTCCATGCAGCTACACCGAGGGCAGACACTGATGAACTTGGGATTTAACATTGATATTTGGGGGGGGGGGGCATAACTGTGGCAACAGATTTTGATCAGCACAAAGAGTTTAGAGGAGTTCTTGGAAGAGTTTGAAAAGTAATTCAGGTAAGAATTTGCTCAAAATCAAAGGAGAAGTGTTAATTAAAACTAAAATAGCATCCATCATAGCATTTCTGACAACATCTTTTGGAAACTCATCGGTCTGAATTACTTATTAAAACATAAACTTGTGACCACCTGCTTTGCTGCCTTAATAGAAACCTTCCTTAGGGTTGAAAGCATTGTTCATTAGTCACGGCTGCTGACTCCAGTCTACCCATGCAGTCCTTTCCCTCACACCTATGAACAAACCTAAGATCACTCATCTCCAGCTGTAGCCTGAGGACAAAATAGCAGTTGGAAGGAGCAGGCAATTCCAATGTTACTCACGCAACACTCTGTAGTATTAGAGAGCCAATCAACCACTCCCAAATCACAGCGAAACCCTAGCAGCAGCATCGACTCTGAGTATCTTGTTACAGTTACAGATAGTTAACATCAAGCCGCCCCGTACTGGGATGAAAACTTTGACTCACAATGAGACAGCTTTCTGACTGAACAAACACAGACAACCTCATTCCCCAAAGTGCTCTGATGTGCTCTTTGTTTTTCCAGGGTTAAGATGCAAAGTATGACAGAACTGTGATTCTTAATTCCCTTTTCTGGGACATACTTTTGAATGTTAATACAGCTCCCAGCACAATGGTCTGACAGATTTGGGCTGCCGGCAACAAATATAGCTCCAAGTTGCCCGGGTTGATTGTTGAATTTACATTTGTGGTTTGAAACACTGGTAACGGACTCTGAAGTGGGTCCAATGTGATCGATCGAAGAGATTGCACCTAATGCAAGCGTTGACTTCCATCGATACATAAACCGCTCAGACCAATCACAATCATTTATCTAACAGCATGTGAAACTCACCATGGCTGTTGCAGCGTGAGGTCTCCACTATGCGGTTGTCCTGGTCGTAACACACCATAGCCTGGTAACGATATCCTTGGCCACACTCCTTGATGTCACCTTGGACCTTCATGCCCAGCTGACCCTCCAGACGGCCATTCTCAGGAAGGACACAGTCGGACCAGTTGCCCACAGGCTGGGCGTTGTATTTGTTACACGGGCAGTACTGTGTCTCACTCAGGGGATACATTTGGTGGTTTTTACACTGGTCACGCTTTTTGCTCTTCCCTTTAAAAAAGCATAGTTTTGGGAACATTATGATTATTAATTGAGCAAGAAATGAATCTCGTACTATACACATGAGACTTGTTGAATTTGCACAGTTTGTTAATTTAATTATATAAGTTAACACAGAGGGTCGGAGGACCTCTCAGTGAGGCTTACTCAAAGAATTTTATTTAATTAAAAATCAGGTTTTCACATCTACTGATCTCCCTCTAAAGGTCATTTGGATAATATAATCTGGAAGTCGACTTGAAGTTACAGTCTGCCACTCACCCACTAGCATCCTCTTGCGAGCCCTGACACCCACGCAGTCGGCAGTGCAGGAGGAGAACTTCGACCAGCTGCTGAGTTGACAGTTTTCCTGGCAGGGCAGTTGGCAGTGCTGGATGAGAGGCGGCATGGAGCTGGCCAACTTAAGACAAGTTTCAACGTCTGCTTGCCCTCCATCCTGCTTCCGACATGAAACAGCTACAGGGAAATGGAGTGATGGAGTTCATGAGGAAGAAGACTTAGTTGTACTCTCAGCATTTGGTGCTTTCCTGCTGAACTACAGAGGCAATGATGATAAAGAGATTGTTGGGTGGGATACTGTATTCTCCAAACTAGCACTAAGACATGCCATGCTGCAGTATTATCCAACTAGGCATCATACCAGCTGCGACACATGGTTATAGAGCTTTTAACTCATGAGCACACAGTATTGAGTAATGAGTACTCAGCAGTCAATACTAGGCTAGTCCCATTGTTACTCAAACAACACAATCATTTTCAGAGATGCTGGACTCATCCTTCTTAGTTCTCAGCATGCAGACAGATCTGGTTTTAACACCAGCCCTGCTCGGTAAGAATGTGCTGTCTCCTCAGATTACTTGAAATTGGCCTTAGTCAAGCTGCCGCATGTAAGAAACATTGGTGACCAATATTGACTGTGATAATTTCAGGCCATCCCCCTGTCATCCGATCTTACATCCACAACATAAAGAGCACACCCACAGATACCCACCCATCAATGGGAAATCAAAGGCCACAAAGTGAGTATGGCCTTCCACATGCTTAATCGAATGAGTGGGTGAACAGTAAGAGGTTTATATTGAATTGTCTCACCCCAGTTCAGAGTATACAATTACAGGTAATGGTACACAAGCCTTCCAAGATGGAGGAGCAGGATGCTCAGTATTGAAATCAGATAATGGCCTCTGTCTCTGAGAGTTTAACAGGAGTCTGAGTGTGGCCACTGATACAAGTCAATTGTTTGCCTGAATCGTTTCTCAGGCCACATTCAAGAAGGCAAAATTTAAAAACAAAACTCTGTAAAACAGTAATGAAAATTTCACAAAGATTTCTGCTAGCTTGAAGGTCACTGTGATGGATTGTGCCTTTTTCAATATTGTACTAATTGATTTTCTTACCAAAAAGGACCCTTTGGCTCAACCCTTTAAGATTTTCAACCCTTACAAAAAAGTATAGTGTGCGGAAAGAAATGATATGCAAAAGTTGCAGAAATTACGATTTCAGACGATCATTTGTTAATCATGTAAAATGAATTCCACAGCAATTTGTGCTTGTGAGCTCTGCTGGTAGTGTTGGAACTGTAACATTAACGTCCCTCTTCTCAGTCCCATAGAATTGACAGCTAAACCCAAGTGGCAGGCAGCCCTCATGTACTGCTTTAATGGAAACTGCAAACACACTTCCACAACCACATCCCATGTCTGCTCAAGTTTTCTCTGCTCTGTTAAAGTAATGTGTTCAAATAAAGAACAAAATTGGATGTGAACATCTGAGTAGAGAGAGAGAGAGAGAGAGAGAGAGAGAGAGAGAGAGAGAGAGAGAGAGGGTGTGTGTGCCATTCACCTCGAATCTGCAGCCCTGGCCCACACGTCTCCAGAGCTCCAGGACTGTCCTGGCGTACTGACCATGGAACTAGCTGGCATCGCCGCCACTTGTGAGTTTTCCACCTGAAGAGGTGTGAAGAGGTTGAAAAGGTGTGAAGAGGTTGAAACGGTTCTTAGTTAGAATCCCTGGACTAGACAGACAACACAACTAAAAGTTTAAAGCCCTGCATAAAAAACTGTTCACAACACTCTATGCAGGAAAGCGCTGGATGGAGCAAACAATGCACTAATAATGCTCCTATTTTTGGAGCATTAAGCCGCCAGTAGACTTGTTTGGACGATGGCTGTATAGAGACTCCCCTCCCCACACACCTTTCTGATACTGGAAGATTTTGTCATGATTTCTGATACCTTCTGAGACATATAATCCAATAATAACTTCTATTTCCCGCAGTCAGAAGCCAACTCGTTTAGCTTTTAGCTATTTGTCTTTCCTTAAGATAAACACCTGAGTGTGACACCATGAATGTCTTTCGATAGATACTGTCTGCTGTGAAAATCTATTTTATCGCCTTTATCTCCATATTCAAAGAGTCTGCTTCTCACTCCAGCTTTCAGTGAGACTGTTGGGATCAACGATAAACCCTTCTCATGTCCAATGACATTGGACAAGATGAGTCCAACTGGTTCTGTTCAAGCATAACCCAACCCTCACTGCTTGGAAGAACAAACATGTTATGTTCAGTCAGCCCTTACCATGTGGAATGGATTATTATACGGCATCAAACGCCAACTTTGCAGGCAGTAGGGAGTGATGAGAACTTTTGTAATTGTTCAGGTGGATGTGATGATGTTTAAATGCCATATGAACAGTAGTAAGGATAACATACGAAGGTGTATCTTTCAGGCCACAGTCCACATATCCACATATTATTGAACAAGCTGTTAGTGGAAAGAATGGGGGAAAAAATCCTGTTATAGCTTGAGAGCCTTTATGCGTTATTCCCTGATGGCTGCAGACCTATCTGGAAATCTGCAAACCATATTAACATTGTTTTTGATCAAAACTGAAGTCCTTTTGGTACCTGATTATGGACACATCTGTAGCTCTTAACATACATGCTGTAACCACCAGTAATTTATGATAACATAGAATGAATATGCGTGATAAAAAAAAAAGGACCCATTACCGGTAACCATGACACACAGATGGAGCCTCGCACTCTCTCTCCTGGCTCAGCACCTCCGGACAGTCTTGCCCCCCATTGGCTGGTAACTGGATGATAATACGTTTCCTTAACTGCTTCTTCTTATTGTTACCACCTAAGAGAAGCAACATGAAAACACATGTAGTGTAAATAAAGAAAATCAGGCACAAATACATTTTCAATTTCAAGCAAACACAAACTCCCTTCAGGCTATTGTTTCAGGTCTGTATCACAGGTTATGTCCCGACATTAACACACCTCAAAACGCAACTACATGACCATTCACACACACACACACGTCATGTGAGAACCAATGTAAATAGGAAGCAGGCTGTCTACTCTGCAGTTGGTTGCTTAATTGCGTTAGCAGCACTTTGACCAATATCAGGAAACAAATTGAGTGGTTTCCAAATGTGTCTGTTTTTGAGTAAATATACTGATATGTTTTAAACTCAACCCTGACGTACTGTTCATATTTCAAGCCTTCACAGTATGGTCCTGGTCAATTTTGGCCCGGGCCAAGAATTCCCTCATAATAATTGTCTATACCATATTTTAAACAACAGATCTATTTAGAATGTAAATAGCCTATCTGACAATTAATAAATTGATGATTAATCCTTAATTAATGTTTCAAAGAGCAGGGAGAGTGTATTTTTTAGGTTTTACACCAATGGTGGAGGTTTTTCCTCCATGTTGTCTTCCTCCTCTTAATCACTATCTGCTTCCTCGTCTTGGAAGACCGGATCAAGGGCCTGTTGCACAGTATGACTTGCTGCCATAACCTCAGTCCCTGAAATGGCAGCTCACGTACCTTTAGAATCTTATGAGCACCCAACACCTCTTTGATCTCAGTTAGCTCAGAATAAATGGATTCTAATTAGTTTATTTTTAGATTGCTTGTGCTTGCAGGTGCAGATCTCGTGTCTGTGTCAAGGCACCCTCTGACCTCTTTATGACTATATGATCACTCCTATGCTGTTTTACTCTTTCACTGTCTGCGATTCCCCCATGACCCTTCAAAGACCAGCAGGTGCCTGTCTCTGAGGGAACCTGGGCAGATGTGGTGGGAACAAAGACAGTTCTTTGTGAGAGTGTCAATGTCCCCCTTGAACTCTGTCATCACTGTTCCATCAAAAATACACACAGACATGGCACGTACAGTTCACACTTTCAAGATTCACCTAAAACCACCATTTTCCTGGATTTGATGCTGGTGGCTCTAAAATCCATTTCAATAGATACTGGTCAAATTTGTAGCACCTCTACGTCTAGTATAAGTATAACATGTTTGTGTATTTTGGGTCATTATAGGAAATGTCATCAAAATGTAGGCTAAAAGAATGACATTTAGGGTATTTTTACTGTTGTCAGATGTCAAAACGGGTCAAATAACAGTATGTAAGGGTTGAATGCGTTAGTGTGGATGTAGCCTAAATGTTTGAAAGTAAATGTTGGTGTAGTCACACCTTCAGTTCTTGTCCCGGATCTTAATCAAATAAAAATATGTCATTTGTGCAGTCTTGAGTGTGTCTCATTAAAAGTGCTGATGTAGAACATACGTGATGAAGTGCAGTGGGTCTTCATTTTCTGTAATGCACCCGTCTACTCACCCTCTGCAGGAAGTGGCCACTTCAAGGGGAAGGCTAATCCAATCAAGTGAAATATTGAATTTTACGCCCATCATCTACTCTGTGGTATCCAATACACCTCTATGGGTGGTAGAGGTTATGGACTTTACAGGAAGTCTATGTGAAGCCTATCAGATTACAGCTCTTATACTGCCAGAGTCCTGGTGATTTGTCTTCAGGACTGTGATGATTTACAGAAGGTAGAGAACCCCCGTTGAATTGGACAGGGATGACGAGCTTTCAGAGGGACGGGACTCTTGACACAAACTGCATCCATCATGATTGCAAGTCTATGGATATGTGTCGGTAAAAAGGAAATGTATCTCAAGGCGAGAGGATGCGTGCACACAAGAGAGGGAACTGTACTGTTTGTGGATTGTCTTATGTCCTATCAGAGTTTTAATGCGCAAAAAGAAAGATGCATTGACACTGTAAGAAAGAGAGTAATGGAGTGAAGACAAGATTTGTTCAGCAGCTTCAGGGGAGTAACTTTGCCAATATACTGTGTGTATAAAACAAAACTCAAGAGAATGACAGCCACACACACACACACTGAGGCTAAGTGTTCGGAGCTCTCCTGCTGATTCTTTGACAATTAGGTTCTAAATTGAATCGACCCTTTTATATAATTCTACCTTTGTGGTCTGCAGCAAAAACAGAATACAAATGGGCTGTCTCAGCCCCATGAGGCTTAACACCTAAAATAAACAATTTCCTAGAGGAAGACTCTGATTTAGAATGTGTTTTTTTGGAGATACTGCATTTCCCTAGAATTTATTAGACATGACACAACTCAAACAGAATTAGATTCTTTGGTATTCCGTCTCAGTGAGCGCGATGATTTTATTATCTGTCTGCCTGTGCTGAAATAATGATGAGCATATTCGGTATGCTTCACCATACAAGAACACAGACAAGCTTTGATGAATCCTCTTGGTGCTGTGGCATTTAGCTTGTGTGACACCATGTGCAGTGTCGCTGTGTGTAGAGAAGCTACCTGCTCGACATGTTGATGGGCAGGGGCTCCACTCGCTGTACGGGCTCACAACACAGTCTCTCTTGCATGGTAGCAAGCAGGGCCTGACGGTGTCTGGGCGCAGACTCTCTGGACACCTGAAAGTACATCATTGACATGCTCAGTCACACACACACACACACACACAGAGTACCCTTGAAAATCTGATAGAGACGTGGTGGATCAGAGCCAAAGGAAGCATGCTGGGAGTTTGCTAGGAGGCTCCCAGTGCGCCTGGCTTCACAACTGGTGCATTTTGTGAGACTGTGACTGTGTGACTGTGTGACTGTGTGCTTGTGTGCGTGTGTGTGCATGGGTGTGTGTGTTTATGTGCTGCAGCAGTGGCGGAAAATCCACACGTCCGTTCTCAATAGTGCTACATTGATGATTTACTGTATGTTTTTCCTTGTTCAAGCTCTGTACTGCAGCTCATTGGATTAGAAGTGAATCAAAGGTTAAAGCCAAAACTGTCCTCTCAACACCACATAAGCAGGAGTCATTTGTTGAAATACCAAAATACAATGTTTATTTTTCCTTCTGTCAAGGAGGTTATGTTTTCATTGTTGTGTGTCTGTATGTCTGTCTGTTAGCAGGATTACACAAACAAACTACAGAACCATTTTGCTTGAAACTTGGTGGAAGTATGGGTTACTGATACTTTTGAAAGAGATCCAGACAAAGAGGCAGTTCCAGGAATAATTAATCACTTTGTTTAACATTGCAAGATTAGGTATTTTTTGACATTTTCACTGATTTCAAAGGAAATAATTAATGAATTAATGGTATTTGATGAAATAAAATTTGTAGACTTGGTGCAGCTTGATTAAATGTTATCTCACTCTTTTGAAAGCCATCATAGTGGCAAGTTGCCTCTTTTAAATTGTGAAACGTATCAGTCTCATTTGATGAGTGAATAAAAATGGATGGGGGTTGGCGGAAAGAAGGGAAGGAGGTAAAAAGAAAAAAATGAGGGAAGAGAGTCTGAAAGAAAGAAATACTGAAATGTTGGAGGGAGAAAGAAGGTGAGGCAAGGAAAAGAAAAAAACAAAAAACAAATAAAAAAACCAGACAATAATGGAGGCAGTGTAACATTGTTACAAAGCTACAAAACCTTGTAGAGGTCGGGTGGATTAATGGTTCTCCAAAGCAAGTGACCTGGAAGAGTAAAGAACAGTGCTGTTCCCTCTCTGATTCCTGGAAGACATTGCCACATGTTCCCTGGTTGCACTGATAGGGCTGTTAGAAGTGCAGAATGAGATTCCTCTTGGTCTAATGAGTCCACACTAAAGTTTCACACCAGGCTGAATGAACCAAACTTAACAGGCTAATGCACCAGAATCCCAACTGAAACCAAAAAGGTCAGGTATGAAAGTTTCCCATTTGCAGTACACCGGTCTAAAGCTTTTCAAATGCCTCACTATATCATTTTAGTTTCCAAAATTGGTACGTTGAAAAAAAAAACTTAGAAAATCAATTTCCATATAGAAAAGTTGGCACATTGTCTTTTTGTAGAACCCAAACTTTAGCCCATTTCACAATTTCCAAATTCCATGTAATCGATTAAAAGTCCACAAGAAAACCAGAGATATACCACAAACACACACACATTTGACAACAGTATTTTACAATCAATATTTGATCCACACACCTAGTGTATCCTACATGTTACAGTTTTTCTCTCATGCTAATTAATTAAAAAGCTCTAAAGCCGTGAGTCACAGTGAGGATTGGCAGTCCTCACTCTATGTCCACAGCTGGTGCCACTGTTAAGAGTGGATGTCCCTCTCTCTACTGATGTGAAAGTGTGTCCCTGGTCAGCAGGCTCACTGCTCAGCATGACACTGTATGTTCAGGAGTAAGCGCAGGAATACAAATTAATTTCCATACACAGCGTGGGGGCTGGTGGGATTTGCCTGCACAGGGCCACCTTGCTGCCAGAATAATGTTGACGTTCTGTTGAATAAATAAATGGATAATACCGTTTCCCAGCAGATGCCTTGAGGAGGGGGAAACAGACCCATATGTTTAAAATGGTTGGTCAGCAGCTCCTCAGCTTACACCTCTGCCAGACACCGACATCCACATACTAACCAGGACAATGAATGGTACAAAGTGCCATGTGCAAACTAAGTCTACAACCAATCCTGAGCCAATCCTGATGATCAGGGAAACTGACACCATCTTGTCTGACATTCTATACAGTAATCAAAGTATCCTCTCATCATTCTCACTTGTTACTGTTTGTATGGTCATTTGTCCTGTTGCTACAATAGTTTAATGGCTGTAAACAGATAGCTGGGTTATATGTCCCCACTCTTGATCCTGTTAACAGCTGTGGATGTGATGTGACAAGGTATCAAAGTGTGCACTTTTCTATCTAAATTTGTTTTTACTGTCTTATGTTTCTGTATTTATAAATGGCTGAATGTCTTTAAAGGTCCAGTTTATGATTTAGGTGAAAGGGATCTATTGGCAGAAATCATGCTTTCACTTGTGTGTGACCATCTAAATTGTAGGAATTGTTGTTTTGTTTACCCTAGAATGGGCCTTTTATATTTAAACACTTTATATTTACATCAGGAGCGGGTCCTCTCTAAGGAGGCCGCCATGTTTTTTTACAGTAGTCCAAACTGAACAAACTAAACACCTTTTTAATTTTTGTGACAACTGAAGGTGACCACAGGTTCTCTGTCATGTTTGGAAGGGGAGGATGAGGTGATAGGTAATCAGCTGCAACATGCAACTTCACCACTAGATGTCAGTAGATTCTACACACTGATCCTTTAAATTGACGCATTGTGACATCGAGACTTTACTCTAATTCTGCCTATACAACTTTAATTGGACAATTGTCTCTCCAAGGAACAAAACTAATGCAAGACTAGAATAGTTTGAAATGTTCCCAGTTGTGATCTACAGTTCATTAGTCTTGATCATAAAAATGAATATGTAGCCATTACTTCAAGATGATTGTTGCATACTGTTGTTTCAAAGAACCATATATTTTCAAAATCCCTTATATTGTGAAACTTCAACCCTAAATCCAACCCTAAAATAACAAAATCATTTCTGTATGATAGAAATGAGGATCCTATAAACACAAAAGACTTATCTCTTTCTGCTCTATTAGGAAGAATATGGCTCTTGAATATACCAGATAGATATTACAGACCTTTAGAAACCCGGTTGTGGGAGGAATCATAAAAGACTAAGCAAACGTAAGTGGACAACTTATAACATGCTAAATACCTGGTTCTAATTTGAAACCAGCGTAGAAATATCCAATTCATACTTGAGGTCCATGAATAAAGACTTAAGGGGGAATCTTACTTTTTGGGAGGAACCTGGCCCACGTTGACCCGGACACAGATGATCTTGCGAGTTTGCATCCCCACTGAGCAGGAGGCGTCGTCCCCGTGTGTTCTGCTCGCAGATGTGTTGGTGACCGGAATGGAGGAGTCCTCTATGCACTGGCCCCAAGGGTATGTTTGCCAGTGGTACACGGTGCAGGGGTGGTCATTGCAGTTCCTCACCTCCTGCAGAGCACTGTTGTTTGGACAGAGGATTCCACCTGAGGAACAGTGAAACAGCGTCAGTATTGCAGCTGTGCTACGGACAAAATCTAATTGGCACTGACACAGGAAGTTGGAAAACGTGTTGGAAGATAGGAACAATTTTAAAACACTTAAAACTCCATCAACTCGTTATGTCTTGGTTGACTAGCTAGAACTTGGGCAGGGCTAGCAGGAATCATGAGCTGATGACAATTTCAGAACAGAACAGTTCTCTGACTCTTGAAACCTTGTGCACTCAACACAACCACGCCCCTCTAATCAGCTGACGGAGTAACCGGAAATGAAGCTAATTGATGCCTACAAAGCAGGGAATTCTATAAAAAGATATCAACGTGCTTCCAGATCAAAACTTGCACCTTCTGAAATGTCAATAAGAGATGTGGAATCATTAGAACTTGGAATTGCAGGTCTGCTGGGAACAAAGAAAAGTCAAACCCCGAATGACTGCAGAGGAACTGGAGGAAGGTTGATCTGAAAAAGGAGTGGTTCCCTCATCATTCCACTGTACAGCCTTGTTGTGCAAACAGGATCAGGAGGACCCCCAAACCGGCCAACTCATCACACAAGACACCATCTGCAGTGACTACAGGATAAGCCTGAGTCATTTTGGTAACAGGCCAGTCACCAAAGGTGTGTTTGGAGAAAAGGAAAAAGACAAGCAACTGCCAACTTGTCAACTGTTAGGCATTGATGTGGGTATATTCTGCTTCGGCATTGTGTGTAAACATCACAAAGACAGAGGAAGTAATGAATTCCCCTCAGTGCCAGCAGACTCTGGATACAAATGTCCTGCGGTCGATGGGATAGTGGAATGTGCTGTGTGTGAGAGCAGTTTAAGAATATCTAGCGATAAAAGTGATATAAAGAATTGAGAGTTCAGAAGATTCTGAAATCAGGAATAGAGACCATCCTGACTGGCCACCAAAAGTGTTTGCAAGCTGTGATATCTGCCTGTGTGTGTGGGAGGGGGGTTATGGAGTTCTCAAGAGCTGTCTTAGTAGGGTGCACACAACATTTGCATGTTCAACAATTACTTTTAATTATTCTAGTTAAGGTAAGAGAATTGGCAAGCAGTAAGGTGTTGGCTATCACTTGCTGTGTGAGTCTTTGTGCATAGCTATAGATAAACAATCAGCCTTTATTTTTCTATGACTTGTATGAAAACAAACATGGCTGAAGCATCATGAGAGATAAGGCCGACAGTCTCTGGGGGCTGGGCCAGCCACGAGGATTGACAGAGATGAGATGACCCAGGGGGCAGAGTGTCTATACAGAGCCAGGGGCCTGGATGTGGACCCAGGTGGGGTTTGCACACCATGTGACTCACTTCATCACGAAACCTTGTCATCAGCAGCCGCCATCACCTTGGGGAGAAGACAACCCCCCTAAGAGAAGGTCAGCCATTAGCGCCTCAGAAGGCATTGAATGACATCTTCCAGCCAGAGATGGAGCATTGAATTGGACATGAGAAAGCAGCTCAAATAGAGGAAACGTCTGACCTCTGTGTAACAGCTCAGAGGTGATATCCTAGACTGTAATTTATAAGCGATATCAGTGGATTTCATCATCATGTGCAGTCATCTATCAGGTGCGGAGCTCATTAACACATGGAAAGACACACCATTATTGCTGCACAGGCTAATTAAACAGTTAACTGATAAATATTTAAGTGCTACCAATTAAACCCAACAGGTTTTTGAAAAATGAGCAGCTCAAATGGGTGAAATTTGTCCAGGTCACAAGAAAGGGTTCTGCAGCAGTCGACTTTACCTCATCACTGTCTTCAGATATTATTGGCTGAGTGCTTAACAAAGTGATTAACTCAACACTGTCTTGTCATTTGTAATGTTTGTCTTGACCTGAGTTATCTCATACCATCACCTGTACACACCGCACTGATATTTGTGTTAGTGGGATTGTGTCCATGTGACTATGCAGCTAATGGTTCACTGAAGACTATGGAGGCTAAATGCAAAACACGATAACACTCATGTAAAACAAATTGCTGACATTGTTTTTTTAAGGATGAAAAAGTGTCATATCATTTTGATAAAATACTTACAATATTTGTAGAATATGTAACCTTTCTGCATTAAGATGTCCAGAAACAACTAAACCTATGTTATACACATATATTGAGTTGTGTAGTTACATTATCAATATTGGATTTCAAACCTATTGATATGTGTTTTTTTAATCAAGCTAATGGTATGTTTCATTTGGTTTCCTGTTTATGGCGTCATATCCCCTTTGCACATGTGTCAGTGTTGTGGTTGTCTGATAAAAGTGGTTAAAATGTACTCTTTATCCAATTTTAGCCATATTTTTATATACTTAAAAATATATATACTTTTAAACCAGTTTAACCACACACAATATCTTAAACTGATGGAGGATTTTGAGCAATCAGGCGTGTGATCTTTAAAGATATGAATTTAAAACTGTAATATGTATACAAAATATAAAGTATGCTATTGCCTGCCATTATGCTGAGGCTAACCTCGGCTCTACAACATCATTTAGGTTCTGGGAAATAAAATAAAACTCTCACCCTCTCCTGGAGGTGGTGACATCATGAGCTCACCACTCTGCAGAGAGGATTATTGCATTCACACTCTAAAGCCCTTTGGTACAAAATAAGAAACACATTACTCATGTTTCCTCTGACTTGTGGACTTTTGTACTTTTATACTTGTGACTTTAAGACAAGTGTGTGCTGGTCTGTTTTGGTTCTCACATTATGTCAGCCTTCTGGCATAACTTAACAGCTTAATGTGTCCTCTTATAGGTGAGCTATAATTGACACTGGTAAACAGACCATGGCAACTCCCGTCCTTGGATTCATTGTCCAATAGATTTGAACCCCAGTTGAACCAATTATCCAATGAGGATTGTACATCTGCACCTATGTCAGCTGCCATTTGCTGGAGGGTGTGCAGAGAATCCTGTTTCAGTTAGATGCTTCATTAGTGAAGTGTAAATAGTTTTTTATCAGTTCCAGGTTTGCTGGTTTAACTTAGTTCCAGTTCTTTAGCTGAAACTAAGCTAATTGTCCCATTTTCTCAGCTCTATGCCAAATATACAGACATGAGAATGTTTCAGAAAGAGCCATGGCAGTGCAGTAATTTACAGAATATCTACAGTAGATGATCACGAATGAGGAAATAATCAACGTGAGCAGTCACTGTATTGCTGACCCTCATTTTAATTTCCAAATTAGTGGTTTAGTCCTGGATTAATAATTTTTTCATGAAAAGATAGATTCACAGTTTAATTTCTCAGCCACTAAGCTAATGTGTAACAGGGCATCACAAGTGATGGACACTTTTAAACTAAGATCTTTTTCAAAGGTTTTGTAAAAACCACATTATAGCACAGGTGTGCATACAAAAAACATGACCATTCCTGGTCTGCATTGATAAAAGTTCAGACTGTGACTTTGACCTTTTCGTACTGTGATGATGATGGACTGAAGAGCAGCTTTAAGGCAGCCAACCACAGACTGGAGATATTTTTAAACCTCTGTAAGGGCAAGAGTTGCCTTTTACTCTGCTACTCTCTACTCTGCTGTGTGACCCTTACAGAATACTGAGGCTCTTTCCAAACCTTTCTCAGCTCGGCAAAGCTGACAACTAGGAGATGTCTATGTTACTTGACACTTAATTCATCACATTCCACATCAACATGTTTGGCTCACTGCTCTGGCCCTTGCCATCCATCTAACTCTCCAGCAATATCTGCTTTCTGAATGCTGAGAAAGCAGCTAGACAAGGCATGGCCCACAGCACACAGTATCATATGTGATCCATGTTCCCTCGCTCCAGCGTGGATGCTACTTTATTGCAAATATGTAAAAGACAGCATGCCACGCAATGTGCTCCAGAAGTCAGACGTCATAAGCTGTTAAAATGATAAAAGGGGCGTAAAACATAAAATTACGATCTGCTGCCAAGCCAGATGCTTGAACCATCTGTGCAGCCTCTCATTTTTCCACATAACGAGGTTTGGTGAGAATGGGTCACTCACAGTGTGATTGACAGCTTGGGGGGGCTGGGCTTTAACAGTTGCTTCAGCATCATTCCAGCACCATTTAAATATCCACCCCTTACCTTGGGATTTGAAATAAATAATGCGAAGGAATACTCAATACTACTGTTACTACTCACGAACAATAACTTTTTTGTATCTATTCTGTTTTTCATTCTATTTAATCTATTATTGATTCTATTTTTTCTCCTATTCTAAAAGCACAGGGATTTTGCTGGGCCAGCACATTGGCAGGAAGAGATGACATCAAGGTAGCTACTTTTCTATTTCCCTTACGTTAAACATGAAGTCTACACACTACCTCAGCAAAACATCTCTTGCTGCCACCTAAGAACATCAAAAACATATGTACCGAAGATTGGTCGCACCAACGACAGCAGGGAAGGACCTTGAACAGAATTAAAATGCAAAATCCTTTTTTAAGAGGCAAGAAGATTTTGAACTACACAGTTTGACATTGTGATAAAAACATTGTGCTTCAGTCGTGTGACAGTTCTGTGGGCTTATCCCTCCACTCACTTCTTACCCTGCATCACAGTAACCCACGCCACAACCTTTGCAGTCGCTGCAGAGGAACACAAAACAACAAACTTTGACATTTTACTTAAATAAGGAGAAGAGGCGAGGAGGATACGCAGCACAAAGAGGGAAACTTGCAATACTCGCACCAATGTGGAATTATGGTTGGTTTGTGAAGGCAGACACTGATATTAATGGATATGCTCTGTCAGGGTCAGCATTGTTATCTTAGCTTGTATTAAGTGGTACTGACTGACTGACTGATTTCTAAGTAATTTAAAGTTCCATGTGAGGTCCAACCATGTATCTGTCGGACCCAACCAACAATACCCCGGATGCAGCTTTATTCTCCTGCTTCAGAGACTTCCTACCTTCTCCAGCGTTATAGGCGAGGATGGAGCGAGCTCTGGTCTGCTTTCCCTCCGTGTTTTTTCCAGAGCAGGTATGGGAGCAGAGAGACCAGGGGGTCCAGGGGCTCAGGACACAGTCCTTTGGGCAAGGCACCTCGCAGACAACGGGCATGGGCAGGATGGCATCACGGCAGAGCTGTCTTTCCACATATTTACCTGCATGATGCAACAAAAATGACATGTTTTTAATAAAAATGTATATAAAACAAAAGACAAATCAAGGTTAAATGTGCTTCATGTTCCAATTCAGTCCACAAAAAGGCTGAAGATTTAATGAAGGACGTTTTTGTGCTTCTTTCTTTCTTTCTTTCTTTCTTTCACAGTAGGGGTGGGGGGTTAAATATAGAATACTGAAGTCAAATTCAACATTAGCATCAACATTAGAACAATGTATAACAAATGTTGACAAAGCATCACAATACAGTCTACCCAAGTACATATGCATGTGTGTGCTCCCTCAGGTTGTGGCATGTTGCTACATATTGAGAAGCAACATCTGTCCTGCGGATTTGCCTCCTTCTCCTGGAAGTATTTAGCTCACTGATATTTGGAATTATCTCACTGAATTCCTTTTTCCTTATTTCAGTGATGTCTCAACCTCACCTGTACAACACTGATCACATGTTCTATTTTGCAGTTGAGCCAAAAGCAAAGCAAGCAGAAAAATCATCAGAGAGCTCCTTATTGCACCCACCAAAGATAGGTTAAACCAAAACAAAACATGAACGTCTTTTTACATGATAACCAAAATACAGCTTACAGCTACACTGAGGAGAAATGTGATAATTTCCTAATAAATAGGTCTGAGCAGAGATTGTTGTGATAGTGAAATAATACTATACATAAATCCTTGTATTCTATTTATTAGCACCTGAAAATAGATATATACTCATAATCTGCATGTTTGAGGGTAGAAAAGCTTAAAGCAATCCTCATATTGTCCGATATGTGTTGCAATTTTTTTTTCAATCATTGCGATACTGATATCATTTCAACCCCTTGGAAACATTTTCATATGTTTGATCCATAATAGTGCTTAACTGGACATTAATACTTTAGCATATGCCACTGGGATAGTTCAGCAAGTCCAATAAGTGAGCTTTTAGTGTAGTAAATGCATGTTTAAATATGTAAATGCTTTCATCTCTAAAAATGTCATGATCTAATGTGTTGCAGGCCCATAGCAACAAGGAGAAATGTAAAAACAATGCTGAATGTCTGGTCCAACAGTTTGTCCTTTTCCTGCCATTTTCCTGCCCCACCTCATAGCCTTCTTAATACAATTCTCTTTCTGTTTCAAAATACAACATCATAATTAGTCATCTCTTTAAGTGTTCAATGACTGTGAACGTTTTTGATTTGCAGAGACAAACTAAATACGCAGAGAGTTGTAGAATCATTTTTTTTCTGCAATACAACTAGTCCCAAATAGCCGTCACGTGAGTATTCATACTGGTTTCTATTTAAGGTCTTCTCAAGGACTTGCTTTTAGAGGGGTGGAGCTGTTAAGCTGCTGATGTGTTCCATATTGATCAAGATCTGCAGGCTGTCTTCACTCTCCATCCACCCCCATCTATCCGTTCCATGCCATTCCATCCCAGCCCATGCTGTCGCTGAAAGACCATATCTGAAAATCTCATTGTAAAGGAGAGGAAGAATGGCAACTGGTAAGTCGAATGACACGCCAGGGACCCCGGGGAAAACACAGACCCATTTTCATCAGGGGGACAACAAGAGATCAATAAAAAGCCAGTCAGGAGAAAACCCTGAGGGATGCCACATGGCTGGGGGAGAGGGGCAGCGTTGGTGATGGGGGACATATGGAGCCCTGACAGGGGTAATAGAAGACACCCATGTGATAGATACTGGAGAAAATCATTCAAGTGTCCGGCATCAAGTGATGGCTTCCATGGTGTCTTTTGTTAGTGGAGCACCACATGAGTTGACTCTCGTGCTTGGTGATTAAAAACACTGTGAATGTGAAAAAGTGTGGCTATCTTTGTCATATCTTTTCCCATTCAAATGAAAAGGGAAATGGTGTCAGGTATGTCGGTGGGTAGGAGTGCAGTGCACATCTCATGATCATCGAAAATCTGGCCGCAAAAATTAAAAATTTAGTCTGAAGGTAAGGGTTTCCAATGAGCTACCATTACAGTAGCTGCAGTACGACAGGAGAAACTAAGACACATGCCAGGAACAGGAACATCATTTTTGGGGAAATGTCAAAGTTAAGTCAAAAGAGGCCTTGTAGAGGAAGCAGGAAGGAAGTGGTTCCGAGAAAGCCCCTTATTTCATGCTGTTTAAAATCATTCTGCGAAGCTCAAACATCTGAGAAGCTCAAGCGATACCAGTTGGCCCTGAGCTCAGCAAGCAATTGAAGCGATCAAAGCGAGGAATTTTCTTTTTAATGTTACACACATCAGGCAAGTCAAACCTCTGTCTGAAACTGTGTTGATGGAAATGTACCCGATGGAAGCTGACATCTCCTCCATTCAACCCTGCCACATATGGAGGAGATTGCCTCTCATGCAGTCAGAGGTAATGGGGAAGAAAGGAAGACTAAATCCATGCTGACTTTGTGGAGCAGGCTGCGCTAATCTAATTTACCAATAAGTCTGATTCAACAGGGTGCCATGAAAGGAAACCCATGCACATCTCTTCAGCTGAGTGGCTCTCAGAAGATCGAAGGAGAGGAAGAAAGAACGATGAAGATGAGGTCACCTTGAGAAATACTTGGAGTCAAAGAACTTCCCTACTTAGTGATAGAGTGGAATAGGCAAAAGATCAATGAATATGTGAGGGATGTTAAAAGCATTAGCAATACTGTATAGGATGTGTCTTCTGTAGGAATGTAACCCATATGAAGATAGGACATAGGATGTGTCCACAAAGAAATGTGATCGCTCTGTCCAGCTGCTCCCACTTGTTTGCAGGAACAAAAAAAACAATAACCAAAAAAATAGGATAGAAGATGGTAGCCATCAGTGAACAGGTGTTATTGTGTTTGCTTATCAAAGGAAAGGATTGAAAAATGTTTTTCTTCGAAGTTGGTTTGCGTCATTTTAGGTAATTTTTAATTTTATGATGTATGTTTGTGATAATTAGTTAGTTCATGCTATAAAATCACTTGGTCAAGCGCCTGTGTTCGTGCAACATTTAAACAAAATCCACAATCACCTCTAAAAAGACTGGCTTTAAAAATGTCACCAGTGCAATGCAGCATTGCTTTATCAGGAATATCTTGCCTTCCCTTGTACAGTGGCAGGAAGACCATCTTTATTCACAGTCATTATTCACACTGTGACTAGCAACAGACTGAAGGAATTCAGATTCAGAGTAGAATGTCAGGATGTCAGCACAGACAAACAATCTCTCTCTCTCTCTCTCTCTCTCTTTGAGTTGCCACTAAATTTGATTAATGACACAATTTATGTTTTTTCTCCAACCTACCTTAGCACAATTATGAGAAATATTCACCGTTACAGTACCTTTCAGCTTATTTGCCCTCAGTCAAAACAGCCTACAAATACTCTCTTCTTTTACCTTTAACACTTAGATTTTCATGCTATATTTGTTAGTCATCTTTTCCACCCAAAAAATAAAATGTGTGCATTGTCGTCGCAGTTCAGTCATAAAACCCTTCCACGTCACAGACAGACTCCCCTGCGTGGCTTCTGGCAGCACTGTCAGCTGAGGAGTTAATCACAGCGAGCAGCAGTGGAGGTTGTACCAGCGTCTGGTAAAAAAAGGGTGTTTCCCTCACATGTAGCACAGCTGCTAAGAGAGTTTGAGGAGCAAACACAAACAAGTTGCTCTGCTCTGCGTCACCGTGCCTTCTCCATCACCCCTCCTCATTTTCATTACAGGTAAAGTTGCAACCAGTCTGAATCTTTATGTTTTGTAGAACATCACCACACTGGTATACCACATTATTCTGTTCAATGACACACCTTAAAAGAACGACAGCCAACAACAGCTCTCTTACTGCTGGTGGCGGGGAGGATTAGTAATCAGTGCCACAGTGGTAGCATCGTACACTGCAGCCTGTGAACCTTGATGATAAGTATAATATGGAAACTGATGAACAAGCCCCATCTCTCTTTCACTCCCCAGAGCCCTCATTAGCAGTGACTGTGTTATGGTTCAGGAATCTACCCGCACTAGCCATATCCCCTCCCCCATAACATTTTTACCATTGACTTCTCAGGCCATTGTCTACTGGTTTTGTTTTGTTGTTTTGTGGTTGTTCCTTCATTGCAAAAAAATAATACGCCAACTACAAATAGCTAAAAATAAATATGTCTCGCAATTCATCTCTTGTCACAACATCACCTTAATATTACATCATACCACTGAAAGAAAGATTAGAAAAAATATATATCTCAAGACATTTTGCTACCTGCAGTTTTCTATAAAAAATGTTTACTTCCCCACAGGCTCTCCCAGGGAATATGTGTGAGTGACATTCAGCTTCCCTTTGATTTAGGTTGCCTACACTTAATTTGTCAAGAATGAACAGAAATGAAACAGAAAAATGTTTCAAAGAATCCCAGTAGTTTTCTGTTCCCACCTTCCCAGAAGACACAGAACATGTATTAAGGTCTTTTCCAGCAACATGCATTATTATTCCTTCCACTGCTCTCAGCAGAACCTCTGAAAGTTGGAGCTTCACTTCAGTACTAAAGTCCAACAGATTCAACTTTTAATTGGACCCAGTGGCACATGATGTACAATGCAGAGTAGAAAGAGCTCACTGTGTTTTGTTTACTGTCCCAACAACTTTTTACAGATGTGAAAAAAGAAGTCACACAAAAGCACACGGTGTATATAGTTTATAGCACTCGATTATCTTTTTCGTTTTTCCTAATATATGATGTGTTAAGTCAGGTGTAATGTATATTGAACTACCTTTCTCCAGAAAAAGATTTCATTAGTCTACTTGTTGAAAAAAATGAAAATGTAAAAGACTGTCTAACTCAGGTAACTTTGAGTGTGTGTGTGTGTGTGTGTGTGTGTGTGTGTGTGTGTGTGTGTGTGTGTGTGTGTGTGTGTGTGTGTGTGTGTGTGTGTGTGTGTGTGCGTATTTGTTTGTCCATGAAGAAGAGGAGTTATTGTCTTTAAACAATAAATAGGACTAAAAAAATTAAACGTTATCACTGAGGAAAACAGAGGTGATTCAAATGTTTTCTTTGACTAAGAGGAGAGTAAAACTTTACCAAAAATAAAAAGATTGAGATTCAATAAATGTGACTGAAACTCGTCTTTCATCTCAGGACAAAAACTAATTCTCAAAATAGCTGAGAAAATTAACAAACGTGCCAACACTGCTTTCCTGGAGCCTCGCATTCTCTCACAGGAGTCCAGACGAAAGCAGCTACACAGAGGAACACAATGAAATTGCTTAGAAAAGCAGAAACAACAGAGCGATGTCTCCCCACAACTACAGCAATTACAATGATGGGCAATGAGCCAAGGCTACAGGGCCCACAGTATGATGGTTCAAAGGGAGGCCGAGCAACTTTGCAGCATTCAGAGCTGAGTAAACTCACACAGCACATTGAACACAACCTCCCAGCGTAACAGATCCCGTCCAGTTATCTGCTAATTGGCTCAAGGGTTTAAAAGAGTCACTTTATCAGGGCTGGTACATTTGCAGTTCCAAGCACCTGCATTTGAATGTAAAACACTTGAAGGTTTTCACCCTCAGGCATACAGTATATTTCATAAACAGATTATTGTGGTAGGGTTTAACGCCCTGAATGTGCACAGAAACAGGAAGGGTGATGTGTATGCTACAGTAAGTTCCATACTTATGTCACTCGATTACAACTTAGAGATATATATGACAACTTAGAAAACCCCAGTGTTAAGAAAGATTAGCATTGTACGCTGCATAGAAATTTAGGGGCTTTATCTTTCGGAGGGCTATGAAAACGTGGCCCTTGTTAATATTGCTATTTGGGAGAGGGATAACTCACATGTGGCTCTCTCTGAGGTTTCTATGTTTTTTTCCCTGTTAATAGGTTTTTCTTTTGTAGTTTTTCCTTACTCTTGATGAGGGTTAAGGACAGAGGATGTCACACCTTGTTAAGCCCTATGAGACAAACTGTGATTTGTGAAACGGGCTATACAATTTGATTGATTGATGGCTTGTTGACCGAGTAGACTGCTGAAATGAGGCCGTCACATGTACAAAGGATTTCCTACTTGCATCACCAGCTTGTACCGCCCTTACCGTTGCAACTTTCAGCTGTTGCACTTACTGTAGCCACACCGCCTGCATAGCGAGATAGCTTTGTCAACAGTGCGTAATCAATGGCCCAAGAGAGATCTACCCATTGTATCCTTTGCTACTTTGACCCAATCAGTTTTCAAATGCAGCCTCTGAAGGATGCAGCCCCTGAATTGGAGCATTTTGTGTTCTTCCATACATACTCAGCTTTTTGAGTTGCAAAAGATCTATGGCAGCTATACAGTATATTGCAAAATACCTCGCACAATGGGACCTGGATGGTGCACTCATAACATTCATAAAGTTAAGTGTGAAACTTTGTAAACCCTTAATGCCACCGCTATAAAGCCATAGTGGAGATCCATGGAAAAAGGTGGCGGCTGATTAGACACAAGCTATTCCAAGACCTGAATAGATGTTTTGTGTCATGTATCATTTGTCTACTCACCATCACTGTTGATACACTGCACTTGAGGGATCTGGGTTCCTGGTCCACACTCCTTCTCATTGTCAGGGATGCACTCCTCCAGTTTAATCACCAGCCAGTCGTAGCAGCTGGGGTCTTCACACGGTATTGCCTCCACCAGGTGGGGGCAGTTCCCCATCCCGACCATTAGCTCATTGACAATCTTCCTCTTCCTCAGTTTGAAGCCTGTCGGAGAACAAAAGGAACCTAATGAAGTAAATGAACACAAACATGCCCACGCTAATCAACCACAGCACCCCCTCTGTGATCTGCAGAGCGAAAACCTGATGCAATCTGAATGTGTCTAACATGAAACAGTAAGTAGATTAACTTCACTCCATGGTCACAGTGTGCCTTGATGATGATAATTGTGATATTGTATTTGACGTGACAGTCCATTAAGTCTAAAGTTGACAGAAATTCTAAGAACTTCACATAATGACTTTTTTTTTCTTCGACTCTCAGCTTTTATCCAAAGTGAGTAATGCATGCAGGAATCCATTAAATCAGCTGGGGTTTGTTCTCGTGTGTGTCATTCCCTCTGCTCAAGGGCATCGGATCCCATGACCCAGGTCCTGAGAAGGGGGGAGGGTGTTAACTTCAGCCCAGCCAAGGTCACTCAGACCATAATCCACACTCCTGCACATGCCCGATAAGGCAGAGGAGCCGTGGTGTGCCTGCAGGACTCAGGTGGAGGCGGCAGAATCTCCCCTTTTCTATTTCTTTTTGTCCTCTTTCTCCCCTCGAAAAACCTTTATTTAATCAGGCAGCTCAGCAGAACATGTACCGCGATGTGTCTAGACCCATTGATAGATGTTTCATCTAAGAGGGGGGGAGGGTTTGTATGAAGGAAGATGAGTCTTGGGGTGCAGGGAATTCAATTCTATCAGGCTTCACTCACTTGCCATCAGCAGGGTGTATTATGAATGGCATGGGTGCAAGATAACAGTGTAGCACATGCAGCTGCTGTCAAGGCTTGATGCTTCATTTTGACTCAAGACACATACATGAAAACAATCACATGTGATTCTCTATTACATGACATCAGCGCAGGATAGTAAGGATGTGCAATGATTCTCAAGGAAATGTGATAGTGAGGGTTAAGTTTAAAGGTTGAGGTAATAACCTAAACTCACAATTTTGAAAGGGTATTCAAATCTCCAGTCTAGTTTTATCTTAGATCATTAACTGCATCCAAATTCTATATTAATTTTGACCATTTCACCACCCGAAGTGTTGCCCTGACATCCTTTCAAGTACGACTAATGAACATTAACTTCACGAGTTAGCAAAACTATAACACGAAAGGTGTGTCTACTATTTATTTTGAATCAATGGTTGGTTCCCCCGAATTTAAAGTTAGAATTTATCAAAGTCAGCTGATTTACTAGCATCTAAGAAATTGTTTTCACTTTACATATATCAATGTTAGTAATAGCAGTAAAATGTAAATGCTACTCAATTGTTGAGTAGCATTAGGAGGGTTAGTACCATCAAACAGAGCGGAGGATGAACCTAAGACATTTCCTTGAATTCATCATCAATGTGCAATATTGATAACTACCAAACATTTAGGCCACTCCTAGGATTACAGTGGCTTGAGAAAGTATTCCTCATATCCCACAACACCCATCCATCAACGTCTGAATGAATGGCTACTTGGAAAAGGCTGATGAGCTGTGGAAGATCATCTCATCTGTTTAGTTGTGCCTGCTCGATTTTGATGTAGATAATAACACCAGGTCAAAGACTTGCATGAGACCTCAACGACTCTCCCTGAATGGGGCTATGTCCCAACAAATGTTTTTTACGCATTAATTTTGCTGCATTTGGGCCTGGTGTCCATTCTACAGAGACGGAGATTATTTGATTTATTTGTATTAATTCAAGGATAACATGACTGTGAGAAAGTTTTAATATTTCTTGGAGTTGTGAGCCCTGCATTAGAGCAAGCAGATGTGCCAGTGGTCAGAGGAGACACTACCCCATTCCCAGCATCAAAATGCTGGGCCTGGTTAGAATAATCTACTCTACAGTAATGGAATCCACTGAGACAGAGGCTGTGGCAAGCCAACAGCTGTTCCACTTTTTAATCATGTAAATTGTTTAGGTCCACACTGGTGCAGACTATAATCATCTGTTTGGAACATGTTCTCATTTTACTGCTAAAGTTTAGTGTCTCGATCTCGGGTGCTAACCTGCAATGAGGCATAAGCAATATAGTTATGTGTAATGTTGCAATCTGTGTTGTCACTCGTTGTTATTGGTTGATCTTACCTCAGATGTAAAATAATGTTTGATCATTCTGTTTATCTTCAGTAATATGGTTAAAATGGCGTGTGATTTAGGTGCTTAAATGTAAAGGGCCTTAGGAGCCACCTGTTTTAGTTTAGCATGAACGGTTGTTTGTCTTTTCTGCATTTCTCTTTCCGAAAGAAAAAAAGAAGAGTGACTCTTTCTGTAAAAAAAATATTAAATCTATTATTGGTCACATTACTAAACATATACAGCCAGGTTAGACATTTGCCAGCTGTATTTGAATGACCAAAAGCTTCCAGATAGTATGCAGTGCCTTTAAGCCCGATTTGTAAACCTTCAATATCACTAGCCACCATTACATAGCTACATAGCCAGTATTAACAGCTATTCACTTACCACGTTCAGAAAGCTTTATTCCATTTCTTACTAAGAGATGTATAGATGTATAGCATGTATAGCATGTATAGCATGCTAACCAGCTAGCTTGGCCTGGGTGGCTGCCCAACACCTCTCCTATTGTGAACCCTGCCCAGAGGGTGTATAAAAACCTCTTGGTAGTGAGTAGAGTACCACCAGTAATCTTAAGCAAAGCTTTACATTTTTTTTCCCCATTTTGTACCTGTAAGGTTAGGACTGCCAAACCAGCAACCCATAGAGAAAGAGAGGACAGACTCAATAAATAAAGAATAAAACAATCTAATGAATTAAACTCTTGAATATGTGCAGCACAAAACTTACATATAGCACCTTTCATCACATTCCACATGTTTTAAGTTACACAGCACATATTTAGGTGACCTTTTCAGGATAACTCTGCACTTTCCAAGAGGACTTATGAAACATTTATGATACGTCCACATCTAGCCAAGTTCTGTCAAAATGCAAATCCAATGTGTTCTTACTCTGCTCATTTTACAAATGTGCTTTAGCTTACTTGTGATGATATAGGGGAGACAAGAATCCCAGTGGTGGATGGATTACTAAATAGGCCAACAGGGCACAGGCCAAAGCCTCTACATGAAATGACTGTTAATATGTCTCGGAAAGTCAATCCTACCACCACAAAGACATTCACAACTTCTACAAAGAGATACAATATGAGCTCAAAGAGATGGAAATGAGCATAAAGAGATGGGATAAGACCACAAAGTAGCATTAAGGTGAGTCCATAAACAAACAAAAAGACCACAAAGACATGTAAACAACTACAGAGAGTCATAGAACCGCAAAATGGCAGAACATGGCAAAGTGGCATGAAGACATATAGAAACAGAAGAAGAGAACACAAGGAGACAAAAAGTAATGTCATTTTGTAAATGTGGGTTGTCTTGCGCCTATGTGGCAATGGTAGAGCACATATGGATTTGTACCCTGTATACCTGGACCTCAACAGGAGTTGGAACTCCCAAGATCAAGTTCACAAGTTCAAACCCCCACGAATGTGATTCAACTTTGTTGGCTTAATCTGCATTGTGAAATGCCCGGACCCTCATGAGTTTGCACCAGTGAGGCAGCTCATCCTTTCAGTCTGTGGTGACAGTAGCTTGACCAGCTTCAGTGTAGAGCTGTCAACTGTATCATTTTTGGACAATCATCAAACATTCATCAAACATTTTAAGTAGTCCAACTTTCCACAGAGGCTCATGATTTTGCTCGTCGATTATTGAGTAATGTCAATAGACCACATGTGATGTCCAGAGTAGTAGGAATACATCACATCCAGCTGTGTCATTGTATAACATTTTTAGAAACAAATATAAGTTGTTGATGTGTGATTATATTTAATATAAATGTATCCCATATAAACACACAAGCTTCGAGTTGAATTGATAAAAAATAAATAAATAATGCAATTTAAATCCTGCTACTTGTCTTGACCACGTTGATTAGGGGCACCCTAATTAGATGCTTCAGCCCCAACTGTTAATAACACCGATCACTGGATGCTGGTCAAATCCTGGAAAGATCTGCTTTCCTCTGAAAACAGTAGTGACTCTAATCACAGCCAACTGATTCCCATGTTCAGTGCCGGATGATCAAAAGATTTAAAGCCAGGAGGAAACATTTTGAGTCCATATCTCTCTGTATAATGAGAACCAGGATGCACAGACTTGAGGATGTGTGTGTGTGTTCATGTTCGCTTTACACAACACAGAGTAGACGACAGTGAGAGCATAAGTGGCTTAGTGAGCACAAGAGGGAGTGGGAGCGGATCCATCATTAAGATACATGGAGAAGAGTTTCCAACCATCCCTTTCATTTGAGGCGCTTCATTAAGGCAGAGTCAACATGCATTAGTCATGGCGGACGCCGCTGTTCCAGGGATAATTAAGGGCTGAAGCAGCATTCGTGCCCACCCCGCTGATGGAGTAGCAGAACCTGCCACAAGAGCCGACAAATATGAATAGGAGAGGATGATGCTTTGCTCCCACTCTACTTATTTTGTTTTTTAGTTTATTCTTTTTTTTTTAGTAGCAGCATCGTTTTCATTTGTTGCCAATGAGAAAAGAGTGTATGGGAAAAACTCTGCACCCTATTAACTAATAATATGGATTAGAAGCTTTCTGGCCATTTTTCTCTATACTGAACTGTTTGGTCACAACCCTCAGTCAGCAGTCTCTTTGTAATGAACAGCCAATAGCAGCATGTATGAAATCGCACTCCTGCTTGCGTCAGAAATCTGACGTCTGAGACGCCCAATGTATTTATCATCCAAAGTAATTCTTTAAGTGAGGCCTTACCTTTCTTGGCTGCTTGATCTTGACAGTTCTCATAGGTGCAGGGACCCCAGGCACTCCATGACGACACCTCACACTCTACAGGACAGCTAATATGGCAGAGCTGGGTGGTGTTCGGTGAGATGCCCAGACACAGAATGCTGTCCACTGGTCGCAATGCTACGGAGACACAGACAGAATCAATGGCAAAATGTTGGAATCATGATCTGTTAAAAAACATGGTTTTAATCGCATTTAAATGGATCAGGATACAGTAAAAAGAAAAAAGAACAGAATGTTAAAGTCCACACAGGACCACATGTTCAACTATTTTTGTCATTTATAACCATGCAAAAATTCCTTCAACTTAAATGGCCATATAGGTCCACTTACCCTCGAACATGACCTATAGGAGCAACCTGATTTCCCCTTTTCCCCCCGCTGCAGACTTCATTTAACAATAAATATAACTATTGATAGTAATAAGCTGCTTACGACATTTTCTTTAAACAGAAGGACAGTATTCCCTGCAAACACTAACAGTAGAATAACACAATTAACCTAGGTTGTGATCATATGTATTTCCTTCTGCACTATGCTCTTGCAAAATATGAATTTCTACCTTTTACATCAGTACCTTACATTCACTTCCAAAACTGTAATAGACTATTTATATCCTGTGCAGATACTACAGCATTCCATGTCCAGTCTTACAAACCACTTACCCAAGAAAAAAAAGACAGAAATGTTGGTTCTTTAGAAGAGCCCCTCAGATCCAATATCCCCCCCAGAAATAAATCCATTCAGTTAAAATCAAAGCCACATAAATGCAAAACTTTTAGTCACATCACCCCCCAGTGCCCCAAACTTCCAAAACCTTACAACCTTGAAGTTGTTCTCTTTTATTTTCCCAGCACAGCAGCAGACTTCCATTTGGCCTGATTCTCTGCAGACCTCAGCTCCAAACAGCTATAGGTGACTCTCTTCAAGGTCGTCAGGCTGATGAATCATTCTCACTGTGCCACAGCAGCCTCATCCACATGCAAATTACCTTCGCTTGGCCAAAGCTGCGTCCTTTAATAGCGTCACTTAAGTGCATGTACATGTGGCATGCCCTTGAGCAGCCATGTAACACAAGAGCAGGTGATATGTCAAGTATTGTGACATGAAACGCTCTACTGGCAACTTTATATCGAAAGGTATTTTTCTTAAATATACTTTTGTGTTTATTTTTCTTCACAGTTGGTAAACGTGAGTTATGTTGAAAAAAATTAACTGGCTGATATAATTGCTTTTGGGATTGGGAATCAAGTGTCACTTAGGGAACTGTGGAATCCCACATAAAAAGAGCGCTAACATTTTGCTAGGGGAATTGAATAAAATTGGAAATTGGGAATGACACAAAATTAATTACATACATCTAAAAATGTATACTATCAAATGGTCACTTTACATGTAACACTCGTCATCTTCGTCTTTTTCATTTTCCTGCTTTCTGCGACAGCCTTCTGATTTCTGTGTGTGCCACAGCCACGGCTGTGTAAAAGGTGTAATGTGACTTACACTGGACACATAAATCTGCTGCTTTTCATATTAACAGTGTGTTTTGGGTATGTCTCCATTGATTGTTCATACGTAGCACTTTGTGATTATCCTTTTAAGTCTATTTTAATGGCACATTGTATAATAGAGCCTCTGGAAAGACCTTAATAGGAAGATTGAGAAATAAATTTGCATCGGTGCATCTTTGCATGTTGCTTAAACAATCTCCAACATTCTTAATTATGTGATTATACACTAATTTGCATTTTATACAGTTACTCAAGCTATGCTGCCAGCTTTGTGCAGCTGCACTAAGGTAGGTAGTGTTTTGATCTAAATGCTGGTGTGAGTATGCCAACATTTTTTGTGCAGAATGTTACCAGATTTGTAAGAGAGCCATCATTGGTTATCATCACCATTAGAAGTTGTGTTTACCACGTTAGTTATCTTAGTTTTGGTTTTAATTTTGAAACAAAATCAGGCTGCCTTTGCACCCAACTTCAGAAAAATATAATGCATTTAGTTCTAGATGTATTTACTAGTTCACAGATTCCTATCCACCCCCCTACATACAGCACCTGCACAGACCTAAGGTTTTGGTTTGACAAAATTGTATTATACAATATGGCGGGTATATTCCCGGATAAGTAGGAACAAACTTGGTGGTAGTTTTGAGGCCTTAGGGCATTTACCTTCTTTGCCAGGTTGCTTATCCTAGCTTTGCCAAGCTGATTTTATAATGGAGCTAAATGCCAGGACCATGCATTTTTTGCCCCAAATTACATGGCAACACATCTAATGCATTTTGAGATAATGCAATTTGTAACAATGAGAAAAGTCAATATTGTGGGAACCATGGATTTCCATAATGACTTTCTATCTAATTGTTGTTGAGATATCTCACTTTGGACCAAAATGGTCCAAGACATGTTTTGAACATGGCTAAATATCTGGACAGGGCAGGCACTTCTGCTTTGTTCAGCCATGAGGCATCAGAAATGCTGATTGGCATAAAATAAATACAATGTTGTAAGTAGTTACCACATACCACTGGGAGGTATTAAACAGACAAATTGCAAATATGCCACTGCACTAACAGGTGCTGAAGCATCCAAATGCCAAGTGAAGAGTCGGACATGTCTTCTGATCATGTGGCTTCTTATCGTTTGGAGGACAATAGCCTCTTTGTTCTCCTCCTACCTCATACAATTTGAGCAGCTCTCCACAAACATAACAAAGGCTGATTAATGGAAATCTCCACACAGACTGACCTTGCTCAGGTAACTCTGTTGCCAGATGGTCTACTTTTCCCTGTGCTATTCCTCCAGCCACCAAATTAGGAACCTCCGAGGCCACAGCCCTGTAGCACCACATGCCAAGTGCCATCAATAATCTTACTCCCAGTTCTGTTCCTGCTGAGGATTCGAGACATCACAGTGGCACAGCTGTTGTACTGCATGTCACTGTTTGCTCCCTGAAGCGGTATAATGATCAGAGCGAGTAGAGGAAATTACGGCAAACAGCTGATACAAGTTAAACTTGTGCTCACATTAACTGTTCAAATGTTGTTGTCTCTGAAAGAAATAGTGAAACTGGCAATAAAATATGTACCGAGGCAAATACATAGCTTCTTATGATAATCAAAAACCATTTGAGATTGTAACATAATAAACAGTGATGGCTTGAGCAGTAATCTTTGTGCAGGACTGAGTAAATCTTTCATTTTGTGAATAAATCTAATCAAGAACAAGCAGGAATACAGGGTGGTAGCAGCTTCTGGGAATAATGAGTGTTCAGAGATATTACTGCCAGACTATCCTATCGCAGTCTGATCATCCTTGAAAGCAAAATGATAAAATTACATCAGAGTAATTGGGCTACAGATTTCCTCCACTCATCACAATGAAATCACCCACTGCATGCTCTGATACAAGAACTAGAAAGTGATACAGTTGCTGTGGTCTTGATAAGAGCTTCCACACATTAAGAGATTCTTCAGAGTGCTGGTGCTGAAAGTGGCTTCGGATGAGTTTCCTCTGTTGACTTCAGGTGCTCTCAAAGGCAAAGGCAGTGGTCATCCAACTGCTCTCATGAAGCATCGAGCTTTTCTTCCTCCAAGGATCCTAGTAGTTGTTTTTCCTCTTGTCTATCTACTGGCAATTTTAGATTGATTGATGTTCCATTACGCATTGTCCTTACAAATTAAAAGCATGTTTCCATTTGGACTTTCTGGCTTCGGCACTGGAAAACATTCTTTGATCATTTCCTAAAATAATGTAGCAGATCCATTGTTATGATTATTTGTACCGTTACTATTTAAGAGTTTTTTGCTCGACTTCAACAGTACATTTTTGTTGATCTAAACATTTTGCATTTTAACTGAAGAAAGGAATAAACCTACTAAATGTCACAATCACAGCTCCTCAATGACTTTAAAGAGTAGCAGACAGTTATCATTAAAGCAAAATAAATAAATAAAATGTGCTTAATTTTCCATATTCTGTTTTGAATTTGAGAATAAATGATCTTTAATTTATTTGAAATAAAAGCAATAAATTAATTAAATTGTTCAAATGATTATAGTTGAACCTATAATCTCTGTCTTTGTACAATAATCAGATGCAGTATTTAGTCTGGCCATGAGGCTGTCACTTCTCTCACTTTGCCCCATGGATGGATCTCAGATCCCATTAGTTAACATAATAATATTTCTATCTCACTTGTCAAGTGGCTGATTTTGGAAGAAGAATTTCCACCTGCGCTCGTTGGGCTCAAATCAATAAACACAGCAGTCTTCTGACTTCAGTGGTACAGCCTGAGTCAAAAAGTACAATTAAACTGAGCCGGTCCCCATGGAGTGGACTTGCTTCAGTTGTGAATTCAATTTCATGTAATTATTCACTCCTCCTTCTGTGGGCTTAAATCAAAGTACACTCGTCCTAGCTTCTTCTCCCTGACCTCACATCAATTTTAAAACACTATTGTTTCATGTTTTCTACTCAAGCAGATGTTCTCTGATAATTAATGGTAACGACATTCCTTAGCAGATGATGCCATTCACAGGAGCTGCACATCAAATACATCCTTCACACAGCGGTTGCATACACTAATATAGAAATAATGAAGTTTGAAATCATTGATAATATAAAATGATCAGGTTCTAAGTAAATAAGAACAACCAGGTTATTTTCCCTTTTCTTGTTTTACTGCTACCTCCGAGTATACCGCTGGTGAATGATATCTTTAAACAAGTATTTTAAAAGGGGTTTTGAAGATATTTAGCAGACCAGTTACTTGACTTCAATCAGTTGACATTATGTTAACCACACCAAAATCCAACGATATACCGGCAGTGCTTTGCCCAGCAAATACACCCTCTGCTGTGAGGAAATTAGGTGAAGCCAACACAGAAACCACTAAAAGAGGGCAGCAAGAAAATGAGGAAATGAATATGTGGGATGGATAACGACTCTCATTTACATCATCCAGGTTGAGGAGTAGCTAAAATTATACATGACATAATCGCACAACAAAGACGGGGGGAAAAGAGGGAGGGGGCGTGATGCCGGGTAAAGCCTCTTCACACATTCCAATTTTCTTTCTCCTCAGTTTTTCTCTGCCTGCTGCTGTCCTTTTGTTAGTCACACACCTGAAAGCCGAATCTAGTCACCGTCATAATACCTTCATTAACGTCCCCCCTCAAGCCAAAAAAACACTCTCCAGAACAATTACATGCTAACATGCAGGCGGGGGCTGCAGGGCTGGGGGTGCAGCCGCTATTTCCTATCTCATCCTGACAATATGTAGGGGAACGGTGGAAATTGCGAGGTTCGCCGCTGTTAACAAAACTGTCCGTGTGCAGTCGTAATGCTGAAAGATGAAAGCGCGTGGTCTGATCTGAATAATTTTAAGCAGCAGACGCCAGTTCAGCCTCCCCAAGCCAGACGGGCTGAGACTTATTGTGTCGGTGCTGGATGAGCACAGGCATGCAAGCAGGCAACTTCCAGCCGATGCGCGCTCAGTAATGACACCGAATTTACATGAAAGCTCATATTTCATCTGCTATCATCTCCGTGTGGCTTATGCACACACGTTCACATTCATTTTCATATAGCTTAGTCCCAGATTTCATATTTAGAGGGAAACCACTTTAATTCTCATCTCTGCTTCACACATGAATGATAAAGTAGGGGGAGGACTCAGTGACTGTGTGCAGGCTGTGTGTGTGTGTGTGTGTGTGTGTGTGTGTGTGTGTGTGTGTGTTTGTGAAGACAACTCAAGCCTAAAAGCTCATATTGCCATCGCATGAGTGATGGGATATATAAAAATGCAAACTGTAATAACAACAATTATTTCTCAATATGGGATCAATAAAGTGCAGTATCAACAAAGCCTGGATCGTGAGACTGTTTACATTCGATTCCCCAATCTCAGGGGTCTCAGAGCAGAGAGAGGGGTGAAGTGTTTTGAAATTATAAAGCCAGACTATGCAGTGATTTATAAGTACACAATACAATCATTAACTGAACACTGTAGTGGATGGGGAGCCAGTTGAGCTCGGACTGAAGTGATGTGTTATTTACACCAAGTGTTTGTAAGAAGTCTAACTGCTGTATTCTGTGTTCATAAAAAATATATTTGTGAAGTAAAGCACATGTTTTCCTTCAAAATCTGACCTAATTTAGTGACAAGTATCAGAACCTGTCCATCTTCATCATTGGCTTTGCTTACAGTATTTACAGTCCCATAAAAATACTGAGATAAGATAATTGAGTTAGCCAACTATGTCTTGGTTAAAATGAAACGTCTGCTTTCCTTAGTTAAGTGCACCACATTTTAAATGTGCAAGTGTAGGAGAAGTCCTGGAGAGAGTAAATACAGCAAAGGCAGGAGTGAATTTGTCACATTTGATTTTGGCTACTATTCTTTATGATATATAAAAGCAGCCATGTTCATTCTTTTGCTTCAAGTCAGTGTTTAGTTTATACAAATCTTCCAGGGTTTTTCATTGTTTTATTACCCATTGTTTTTCAATGACAATGACACAAGTGCTCTCAGTAAACAAAACTATTAAAACAGGAATCACACTGTGGATGCCAGAGGCAGCTAGAAGGACTCTCTGAGAGCACATACCTCCACCAAGGCGAATGCCTAATCTCGCCTCATCAAAGCCGTATTCAGCAGAAATTGTCTAGATCGTGGTGGCCCACCATATTCTACTTTGTCCTGCCACAGTTTCATAATTAAACAAATTTTTTTTACACTTTTCATAATAACATTAGAGATTTCTAACTTGGTGTTTTGCTCCTGCATTATACAGCTGAGTGCAGCACTATTTGCATTGTGCTCGCACTATCGTCCATTAAGTGGTTACCAACCACGCAGAAAGTCAGACCTCATAGTTTCAGCTAAAATTGTGCATATACTGTACATGCAGTGGCATTCAATGCAGCTATCTTCTCTTTCACTCTCTAGTCTTTGTGGATCTATTGCGTTCACATTTGGACTGCACGATATTAGGAAAATATGCAATAACTTTGTGGAATTTTGCGATGACGATATGACTTAAAATGACGATAAATAAACAAATTCTTAAATATACGGTGTTAAAGTCTTTCTGCTTTGGGTTCGCTGCTAACATAGACCCCATACAGTGAGTAGCCTATGCACACACTGAAAAAAAAAGAAAAAGGAAAGCATTATTTCCATTCCAAAAACAAAGATTTCTACCTGGCTACGGATGCAGGGCCAACAGACAGCTCCACCGCCCGAGGGAGAGGGCACACAGCCCGGCCACAGAGCCACTAAGTCCGGGGGAGACACCCACAGAGCCATGCACAGCTCACTATGTCAGCTCACAGTGATAATTTGGGGTCTTTTCATTCAGGTTTCGACCGTAAAAAAGTTATGTTTTACAGTCTTTACTGGCTCTGTCAGTAATTTACTCCTCTCTGTGTCTCTATTATTCGCGCTGTGCCCTGTGCCAACAGAATCGAGCCAAACCGAGCGCGCTGCCATCTCCTCCAGCTCTATACATTGACTAAGTTTACAATTTGTGTTGTTTTTACCCAGTCTGAGTTTACACACGTCTACGATTACACTGTTTCTGTGTGTGTCTGCGTGTCAGCGAGAGGAAGAGAGCGAGCAGGATGGGCTGATGAATGCACGCCGCTCTGGAGATAGATTTAACTCTTAAGAAAAGTATCGATCTTTATGTATAGATCAGTGTTGATATTGTGGCGTATGTGTCAGCAAGAGAGACGAGCTGAGCACAGCTATGAAGAAAGATTTTACTCATTTAAGAAAAGTATTGATCATGATGTGGTGATCAGTGTTGATCTTGTGGCGTCATTTCAAACAAATCAACGTTTGAAATGTGTTCAAGTGTGTGTCTCTCTGTGTGTGTTGCCAGTCAGTGCCCACGCACAAGGGAGGGAAAGGGAGGGACAGAGAGAGAACAAAATTGTGTGTACGCATACGCGAGTGTGCAATGTAATATCGCCCTTATCTTAAAAACCGCTGTTACCTTTCCCTCAAACAAAATACCAAATTATATAGGGGAAAATAACTGTGAAAAGAATGTGTGCCTGTGGTTGTCAAAGAGACCCGGTGACCGAGGAGAATACACGCAGATGGCGTCAGTTTGTAGCCAAAGCAACACCATTTGAAAGAATTTTTTTATCTGGCAAAGTGAAAGCAAAATGTGAGCCCCATAGCGTTAGTTGAGTGTCATTTAGATGTATCTCCATCCTTAATGTGGCATATCTAAACTGTGAGAAAGGAAAGGTCACCAAACCGCTCACCACCCGCTGTCGGCCTCCACAGAATCCGTCCAGCAAAATCACAAACAGATGCAGCAACACACCGGTGGACACTTATGCAGACGTAGAAGTAAAATGTAAAGTATGACTTGAGACATTTGGTCTATTAACCTTTTTTTTCTTTCACGTGTTTTTAAACAAAGAAATCAATTTATTTAGTCAACACTGGAAGATATATTCCATGACGCTCAATAAATGAACCTGCTCAAAAGTCTGTTTGTATATAAAACAATAGTGAGTAGTGTAGTAGAGACACTACATGGAAAGCATGCTGGGATGGAATTTACCTTCTTTGCTCCTGAGTGAGCTGAGGTTGGGTAGTGTATCAGTGCTGGTTTGGACACAGTAGACCTCCCGCGTCTGAATCCCGCCTCCACACAACCCTGTGAGGTTTACACGCCGACGGTCCTGTTGGCTCAGCAGCACGTCCACCCGGCACTCCGTCCACTCTGTGGTCTTCCAGCTGTATCTGAGGCCAAAGGTGGAAACAAGAAGAGTTTGTATATAGTTGTACGGCCCATACTATTAACATACTAGAATAGAGTAAAAAGAGTCACATCTATAAGTGTTTATTTCTAGTGTTGTGGAAAGGAGAAAGAAAAAAGAGGAAGGGGTGGGAGGTCTGTCATCGTGTGTTGAGTTACTGCCATACAGGCTATTGACTATTGGTGTGTTGGTGTGGTCCAAACACAATTCATATTGACCACAGGCATATGTGAAGCTAATGCTGTCAGATCAAATGATATTAAGCTTCATTTCCTGTGACCTGGCCGAGCATAGATTCAATTTGTAACTAAATCAATGGTTACAATTGACATAATTTGATGCTTCTCAGGATTCAAACATCTGTATACGTTTAAGTGCTCATGGGCATCTGGTTTTACCTTCAAAAGCACTATGAACTTTATAATTTAATTTCAATGTAATTATGATCTTAACAAATGCATATATATAGACCTTTCTCACTACATTGTCAAACGCTCAAAAAAGACTGAATTCAATGTCATATTTATACACTATATTTTGTTTTCCATCTTGAGATTACACATGCTCAGTCACTCCTCACAATGTGTTCATGGTGATCCGACACATACCAGTTTGTTAGCAAGCATAACCAGGAAGAGCAGTGAGTTTACAGCATTTCTCAATGTCCGAGTTTAGTAAAAAAAAAGGATTATTAAGCAAGGTATTTATCAGCTCCTCCATGAGCTGCCAATGTTAGCATGCCAGGCTAACACAAGCTTGGTGCTAATGTTGGCACCATTTGCCAGCTAGATTTAAAAAAATCACAGATCAAAACACAAAACTAAAAAAATAATAATAATATGGATTGTGTTTGTTATTTACTTGGGATTGTGGTGAATTTTTTTTTTTTATTACAGTACCAAAAGATTTTGTGAACCTTTTTGTCAGCAGATCTCCTATTGAGACAAGGAAAATGTCACAAAATTTGAAAAAAATAAGGATTTTCAGCATTTTCTCTCACACGTTTTTATAGAATGATAAGAACTTTAGCAAGTTTGACTTTTCTTGATAAAAAGCCATTTATCTATGGCTTATTGGTTAAACACTAAACTGGCTGTGGCCTAGGGGCTAGAAGTGGTTCCCTCTAACCAGAAGGTTGGCAGTTTGATCCCAGTCTTCCCCATTCCACATGCCAAAGTGTTCTTGGGGTTGATACTCAACAAATGCATATGTGGCCTACCTAAGGTTGTTTTATAAAGCCTTCACTCCACCTACCTGTAATGTAACTAATGTAATATGTTGACTAATGTCTATCTTTAATAATCGAATCATTATACAAATAAATTACCGTGAATTCCTGAAAGTTATTCGATTATCACAAACAACTTGTTTTTATCGTTGTTAGTTTTTGTATATAGCTCACAGTGCCAATGGCTTTTTGCAGGCACTGAATAGCATTGGTTGTGGCTGAGTGAATCGCAGTAGCAAACATTGTTAGAAAGACTTTTTGTGTTGTTGACCTTAGATCTCTGTTTACACTGCACCTCGAGATTTGCAATTCATCCAGACTGTCCACTGAGTGCTCTCCAAGACTCAATTTTTAAGCAGAAAGGAGGTTGTTAATTGCATCGGCTATTCACACACGGGGTTTGTGTGTGGTTACTGAAATGGCAGCAGTCTGCTTCAGCAATAAACCATTGCAGTTTCCACCCTGAGGTCAGATAATGTAACCCCCTGCCTCCATCTCAACTGATAATGGAATTCATTTGAGGTCGCCAATGAAAGGCTCCATATTCATGAGCGAGGTCTCTCTGTGTCTCTCAGAACTGCTGCGGGACAATGAGGCCCCTGGGAAAGCACTGCATCTTGGTGCTTTAAGTTGCACAGATGGGGTCACTCAGACAGAGCAGGTCTGCAGCACTGTGGACAGAAGTGCTGCTTCTCTTTCTGCTGTCAAAGAAAAGACCGCAGCAGTTGATGGACATTGATTTCCTGTTGTATATGGGTTATAGAGTTGAAGTAAAAACAGAACTTATAGATTCTGTTCCAGGGGTCAGGAAACCTCAGTCAAAATGGCATTGATGTTTGTTTACGCAACAAATTATTTTTTACGCATATTCTTACTCGGTAGTATGTCATGCAGGTTACTCCACTTTGACCCTTATTTAGAGGCCTTGGACTTTTACAAACACCATTTCCCAACGTTACCAGTCACCATTACCTAAATTATTATTGTAATGGATAGCTTAAATTCTAATACTAGGCACAGTTAACCTAAGGAATTTTTTCAGAAAAGAGTCCTAACCCTAACCCAATCCCTACATTTACATACAAGAAAATATATTATTTAATTATTTTATTTAATTATTTGCCCTTATTCTGAAAAAGACAATTGCCCTATAATGCTGTTAAAATGGCTATTTAAATTAATATTCCACCAATATTATCATCAACATATGTTATTGCATATTCGTATGTATTGATTGACTGTTAACCAAGTCTGTCATAATGTTTAATAATTGATATATTTTTTATCCAGAAATGTGGGCTTTTCTAGACCTGCCTTGAAAACGGTCTTGTTGCATAGTGGACAATGCACAGAAACTCAAAGGAAAGAGACCTTGTTTCGCAAACTGCCATATGTCCAAAGATATATGATATCGATATATGTTTTAATCAGGAACGGTTTAGTTTGGAAAAAGGTCAAATCCATAACATCCAAACTATGCTGTTTAGATGTAAAATTCAGAATATGGTTACATATAGAATAACAGTGACAACAGCTGGCCTGGAAATACATGTAGCATCAGGGCTTTGTCTTTCTTCATAAAGCATCATTGTAGTACAAATCGTCAAAGCTCAATTTAACAACTTTACCACTGGGTATGATCACATCATTTCATCCACCTTTCACAGCTAATGAACCTGACCTGAGGAGGAACTTAACGGGTAATTGGCAGACGTGTCAGGATGGGACACCAGAGAGACAGAAGCCAGACATGGCAGCAGCTTCCTCTCTGACACTCCATTTGTCTATTCCTGCTGGCACCGAGCCAGACACAAGCCACCGCACATGTTACCCAACAACAGGTATCGTCAAGACAGATTAGTTTATGGTTCAGGTTACTTGCTAATATAACTACCAATGTCCCTAATAAAATTTATAAAATTGTAATTTGCCATCTATTGCTTAAAAGCTAGGCTCGCTGGTAATGTCATCCTCAGACAAGTAAGATGACATGAAATTAGAAAGAAGAGAGAAAAGCCCAATGCTGTGTTCACCCCAAACGTGGTACAAATAATCAGAATCAATACAAAGACACGAATAGGCACACATTTCAATCTCTTGGGCCAGGCGATGTAAATGATGCAAATGGTGCGACTTGATAGACATGTAGATGCAAAACTCACATCTATCGAGTTGAAATATTTTTACACTCAAGCAAAATGTTTGTGTGACCCGATGTCACAAAAGCCAATTAGCGGCAAGAATGAAACTCACTGTACTCAGGTCCAGGCACCAACCCAAGCTAGCAGGTCATCAAACTAGCCAATGGTCCGTTTTTACTTGTGTGGAAGACATGTTAAAAACATCTTTTCAATGTGTTTAACTAAGCAAAGAACGTTTTCGTCCATAACTTTGTTGCTCGGTGACGCCTGTAATCTATGGTGGGACATGCTAGTGACTTTATAGGAAAACCACACCGTCTCATTTCGGTTCAGCCAACACAGCCATTGGAGGATGCAGCCAAAGTCGTTCTCCAAAGGATGCGGCTGCTGAATTGAGACACAGCTCATGTTGACCTGTGTATAAGGTAATTGTGGAGTCATAAATTATTGTCTTGACTTGACCCAAGCCTTTAACAGACTACATATTGGTAGCATGCCATCTTTCACAATGTGCATGACGTCAAAGACGTGCCAAGGACTGACTGGATGTTGTAAGAATTTAAACACAGAAATTTGAAGAGGTGTCTACATGATACTGGCTGTGTGGTTTCTCAAGGACACGTCACAAAGTCAGTGGCAGTGTTCAAAGAATGAGCAGGTGCAGCTTGTCCTCTCACTGTAGTCTAAATGAGATAAGTGAGTGTTTCACCTGGAGGACTTTTTCAGTTATAAGCAGTGATTTAAATCGTTCATATGCACACAAGTAGAAAATCGTTGAAGATGCCCTCTAAAGACTCTTCAGTTAATGGGAAGGTTGGTCATACAGTGGCTAATTTCCTTCAGGCTAAATTTCTAGCATCACAAAGTCAAATTTCTCTAATTTCATTCAACTGACAAAGGAGAAATATTAATATGAATAGATGGCAGACATGATGATAATATGTGCAAAACAATTTGGTGCAGAATACCTAAGCCTCCCATCTCCAATCTGAATACTCCCAGCCAACACAGCAGCAGGTATCCATGTCTGAGTTCATGGTGAGTTACACTGTTTTCAATAAGTCACTTATATTTTATTCATATTACCACCAGCACTTGTCCTTTAATTATATTCCTCTCTCTCTACCCTTGTCCTGTACTTACACAATGCAGGGTGGCACTCCGTCTCCCTGGGGGCTGCAGGGCTCCTTCTCCTCCAGCTCCGGGCAATCTCCTCCTCCACCGATTGGGAACTGGCTCACTTTTCTGGTACGAGTGCGTTCACCCTTGGGGCCGTTGGGGTCATAGCACTCCTTGGAGCACGCTGACCACTCCGACCATTCGGTCACGTCGCAGTCTTTGGTTATGACGCAGGCCTGGAAGTTCACTGGTAATGTCTCCTGAGAGCATAGGCTGTAGAAGATGAAAACAAAGATACCATTAGTCACGATGGAACTACAGTTGCTGTTGGTTCTACAACAATTTAGTAATTTTGCATTAAAAACACAAACCCAGTTGAGTCTCCGAGTTCATTTAATTAAATTATGTGATTTTACTCATTATAAGTGCCGTTGGAACAAATGTGTCGGAAAAACCAAACAGTGCTATGTCCATTTAGGTATTGCAAATTGCTCAACTGTTAAAATATGGTTGGTACTTTGCTATCTTGCTACATCATTTTTTGTTGAATAAATAATAGCAAGAAGAAAGAATTACAAATAAAAAAACAGACATGACATAATAAAGACATTTTAAATAGGAAGCTGTAAATGCAACAGTAGATAATGAAAGAACGACCCGTAAACATAATGCCCCTGGCCACTGGCTGACGCAGAGGCATAGAAAGGAGAGGAAGGCAGAGAGATACATTTGTTAAGCTGTGAAAAAATATGCCTCTACATTTTCAGAGTAGATCATTAAGAACCATACAGCAATTGTTGTGGAGGGATTACACACAGGCTAGTGAAATACAGCTGTAGGTTGTTCAGCTTTTCTTTCTCTGACTCAGCCAATGTGATAAATGTGGTTTGAAAGTTGTTCTTTAAAAAACCCAAACAATTTGTTATCTGTATTTTCAGCAGCAGCTTCGCGGCACCAAGGCTTGTTTGATGATGGGATTGCTGTGGAGTTGCAAAACACAGTTTTTTTTCTAACTGTGTTTTGTAGAAGCTGATTGGCCTTTTGGGATAGAGACACACTGCATCTCTTTTTGGCTTCTTCCCCCCTTTTAGTCTCACCAGTTCAATTTTTTCCCAGTTTTCCTAAACTTCTGGAGGATTTCTGAAGATTTGTGAACAAAAAAACTCTCTGCTCTTTCAGGTCTTTTTCTCATTCTTTTGTTTTTTTTTGTTTTGTTTTAGTCTTTTTCCAATCACAATTCTCCTGCAGTCATTGAGGTTCATTCTCAGCAACATCCTGCTATAGTAAAGCCAGAGCAGCGGTACAAGATTTAACAGTTTGTACTTTGTACCTCCACCTTTAATGCTGCTGTAATCATACCCTTTCTATCATTATCAAGAGAAAAACTGAGCCAACCCAAATAGAAAGCTGTTGTCGAATTTAAAGTTAAAGACAACCTCAAATTTATATCCTGCTTTAGTGGATTATATAGAGGCAACAATACTTTTTACATCCCACAATAGGCAGAACAAACATTATACTTAACCTGTTCCTGAAGACTCAAGAAAGGATTGGCAAAGAAGACTGTCCTTATGTGGAAAGCAAAAACAAATACCACTTTCTTTGAGAGCTTACTTCCACACAAGGACAATCACTGCATGAAGTGGGTATAATTATTGCTTGAAGAAAGAACAATGTCCTGACTTTTTTGTTCTTATTTGTGTATCTGGATACCAAGTGTAATGTAGTCACCAAAAGCTCCAGGGTAACAGTGTTGGTTTGTTGTGATTTGATTGATCAGTTTAATTAGGTGAATATGGTTTCAGAAAACCTTCAGACCTCTTAACTTTTTCAATATTTTGCTTTACTATAGTATTCAGACTCTGCTGTAGCACTCCATGTGGTCAGGTGCATTTCGTTTGCTTTAATCATCTCTGAGGTGCTTCTATAAATTAAATTCCACCTGTCAGAATGGAATTGATTGAAATGTGACGAGGCATTGATCAGGGCAAATGTATAGAACAATTTCAAAAGTTATGAGTGTCCTGAGAAAGTTAGATTTGACAGTCTGGCTTCACTGAATAACCAGGCAAGAAAGTCTTTGGTCAGGGCGGTGAATAAGAAACCAAAGACCGTACTAACATAGCTTCAGAAGTCTCTGCAGAGATCGGAGAACATGCTATCGTTGAGTAAAAGTTCTTACATGCCGCCTTGTATAAGGCCCAAGACTGGGACATAAAGATCACCTTTCAGTCAAGACCAACACTGGAATATCTGGTGTTAAAAAGTCCAAGTGTGCAAAGATTGTAGAGAGTTAGCTAAGATTTAATTTTAAATTTAAATTTAAATTGTCCAAAGAGTGAAGGGGTCTGAATACTCTCTGAAGCCCAGAAATTGTTTGCACTATGGCCTCCTAGCAACTCTGTTCTTTCTGTTCATGGTTCATAAATTGCCATAACAATGCCACCTCTGTCTTTCCTTCTGACATGGACCAAATAATCCATTGCCGAAGTTGGTGGAAAAAGATCATTGTTAAAATCATTTCAAACATCTGAAGCAATTTGATTAACTACATTTTTTGCACTAAAAAGTGCCAAGAGACTGTGAACACAACAAAAACTCAAATCTTTCAAATCTTTTCTCCAACATAACAGTTATTGTACTTTCAAAATAGTACATTGACATTACTTCTTTTCACTTTAGAATTCTAATATTGACCTATGCACAGAAATCTTAATTTAAGAGTAGAAAAAACTATTAAGTACCTATTTCCTAAAGAAAAAAAATCTAAATATTTATTTTGAAATGTCAAAGGGAATTTGCAGTTCATCACCATTTAAAAGCCTGGTCACTTTGGGGCAGTTTTAGCCACCACAAAAAGTCCAAACTGATGTATCCAAATTTGAAGGCTCCAGCCATTGCAGGAGTTTAATTGATGTATGATTTCTGACATTCACCCTTGCATTAAAAGCAAAGGCATACCACAGGAGGCTCGATATTCACAGGAAGTAATGGACCTTGCTCAGTGGCCTCTATTAGAGTCGCACAAGAACAGACAGACAGAATGAGGCCATTCATCCCCTACAAAGAGCATGGCTCTCAGACACCTCATGGACATTGACCCCACTGGATACGAGACTGTACATCTTTGGATGGACCTTACAGTGAAGCTTTGATTAATGCAACCACTGCTGGGAGAAGCTTAATGTATACTGGTGAAGTGGAATGGGCAAAATGATGTGGAACACTCACTAATTGAGACTGACAGCAATTTTCTTCACAACCTTTGGCATTTATTACCCTGCACTGTGGCATTATAAAAAAACAGAAACAGTCCACTAATTAAACTCGAGCCCTCGTCGGAGATTTTGGATGATCTCATTTTGCAGAGATAAAACCGATGGCTTACAGGCCTTAACAAAACACAACAGCTGTCTGAGGGTTATGAGCCTTGACACTTGACACCAGTGAGCGCCATAGACAGTGTATCCAACAGGAACGTGCAATGTTCTGACAATGAACAACAAACAAGTCACATTTGTTTAATCAAAGAAGATGATTTTTTCGACTGAAATGTTTGATGACAATGTTTTTTAATATTTTGTGCCAAGGTTTTTTAAGATAATTTCTGTCTTTAATATTTGTAAACTGCAGGGTAAGATTTTGTTTGGGGGTGGGGCTTGTAGCACAATGTTCAAACAGTTTCTAGTTTCAGTACTGTCAAGAGATTAAATGAAATAAATGTCCCCAGCCAAAGTTGGGCTTCGGATATTGCTATGGTCAGTGCCTTGAATCCCTATACATTCAAGACATCCTGGAATGGTTACGGTTAGGACAAATGAATGGCCCAACTATGTCACTGATGTCAAATTAAAAACAGTTAAATTTAATGTAGTGCATGAATGGTCAGAAGATATCCTCACAAGAGCCTGAATTTGTCTCTTAAGGAATTAAAAAAATATCAAAAGTTAGCAGCAATACAACACCAAACCATGGAAATGACAGAGGCTGTGATGTGATGCTTTTATCAGTCATTCTTACCTCAGAGCTTCAACATCCCCACTCTTGTGGACACACGACACTTCTCGGGTCTGGTAGCCGACCTGCAGGTCCCAAAACTTTGCTCCCTGGCGGTTCTGACGGTTCTTGTTCCTCTTCTTCTTGATGAGCTCCCTCGTCTCAGGATCCTTTGACTTGCCTCTCTCCCTTAACCTCTCTCTGACTTTCTCTCTCATTTTCTCTCTTTTCTCCTTGTTTTTAGCCTTTTTCTGTCGTTTGGGCCTGTCTGCCTGTCGGGATGGCCTGTCAGGTTTCCTGTTTGCTCGACCCAGTTTTCTGTTGGGTCTGGATGGTTTGTCACCATCTCTTGGCACTTTATCACCCTCTTTGGCCCATTTGTCTCCTTCTTTGTGTTGTTTGTCGCCCTCTTTGCTCTGCTTGTCCCCTCCCTTTGACTGTTTGTCACCGTCACCAGACTGTAGGACACCCTCTCTGGACTGCTTGTCTCCCCCTCTGGATGTTTTTTCACTCCCTCTGGACTGTTTGTCTCCGTCTTTGGAAAGTTTATCGGTGTCTCTCGATGGTTTGTCACTATCTCTGGGTAGTCCGGGAGCTTGTCTTGCTTGCCTTGGCAGCGGGACAGAACAGGGCCCCCAAGCTCCCACCCTGAGACTGTAGAGGCTCTCCTCCCCCTCACAGACCCCTGGCTGGCATGTCTGAAACTCAGTCAGGTTTGGGCAAGCTGCCCCGCCAAACAGGGGTGGAGCTAGGATACAGCGGATCCGGTTCTGTAAGCCCATTCCACAGGTTTTTGAACAAAGAGTCCAGGGGCTGAACTCCGACACCACACAGTCCCGAGGACAGGGTATTAGACAGGCCTGCTCTAGTCGTGGTTTAGGCTCAAAGTATTCACAGATTGCATCCTCTGCAGGCTCAGCATTCACTTTCTGGACACAGCCCACCTCACGGGTCTGGATGCCCTCCTCTCCCCGGGTGCACACAGCAGGACGCTGAACCCCAGCACTGCGCATGGACACCGGGACACACTGGTTCCAGGCGCCCAGCTGCCAGTCGTACAATTCTTTGTGCCAGTCGCACACTCTGAAGCAGCTCTGCTGGTTGTCTGGCCGTTCTGTCTGATCACAGTTGGTGTGAAGAGTGGTCCAGCCTTCAGAATGGGCGCACCATACCGCCCTGCTCTGGCTTCCTCCAGGACCACACTCACTGCCCATACAGCGACCCCATGGACCTGTAAAGAGGAAGACAAGTGGTCATGTAAGTAACAAAGACGAAGGATAGAAGCATGATTTGTGATTAGGAAACACATTTATTTCACTCAGAGGACTGAATTACAGTATATTATAGCATTGGTCTAACTCTTAGTACTGTTACATAGACTGTAGCCATAAGTTTAACTGAGAACTGCATCAGCAGAATCACTAACATTAATCTGAAAGTGCAAAAAAGCATGAACACCCCGATGATCAGGGATGTTTTACATCTACACTGAGACCCAAGTCAGAGAGAAAACCAGAATTATTCACCATCTGCTGATCTTGTCAGTGTTCATAAGTGGTAAATACACAGCTCCTAGAGTGAATGAGACAGTGTCAACTGTATGAATGGAAGACCATGATCATTATAAACTACTTCATTTCGAAAACTCATAGAGCTTTTCAGCAGAAAGTCCATCAATAGGGGAAAAGTAAGTTTTCAAAATGTTGATCTTTCATGGTTGGCCTTAAACAAAGCATCTCATTGAAAACCATTCAATCTCTGTCATTAAGATAAGATAATCCTTTATTTGTCCCACTTTAGGGAAATTACCAGCTGATGGCAAAAAAGCCCATGAAAACAAAATCTTTTATTCCACCCAAAAGCACAAATTTACAATTCTTAAGTGCTTTCAAAGAAACGACTGCCTTTCCACATCGAGCATGTGATACGCAAGTGCTTCCAAGTGCAATAATGATGTCCCGACAAATACACACTGCTAAATCACTCTCTGTCTATAGTGATTGCACTTCCACTGGATTTATGAGAATGCAATTAAAGGTCTAAGTAAACATCGACTTTCAGCACAAAGCCCCTGTTAGCAGATGCAGAGTCAGAGCAGCCTAAGACTCAATCAGAACAGGAGCAACAGAGATGAAAATCATTAGCCGTGTCTGGTGTTACAATACAGGGAACCAGATGTATCCAGACATATTGAAATGCTGAATTTAACATTAATATTATTTTGTTACACTTGTGTTTCTGTCTAACCAATACCAGTGTATGTTGTTTTGTGAGCAGACACAGACAAGATACAGAAGGTAGCAGAAAGGATTCTCTCTCTCCTTGCAAATATGTTGTGATATCTACATAACAAGTTTTATGATTACAATTAAGCAGAGTTTTTTACTCTGATATCAACAAAAAATTATCACTTGGCATTATTCACTTTCCAAAGAATAAAGCTCAGCTAAAGCAACTGATAAAAATGTGAAAAGATGTCTCGTCCTCCCACACATTGTTATTTTGACTTTGACCTTACTGGAAAAAAAAAAAAAAGACAAAACAGTTATCAATAATGTAAAACACGACACAAAAGAAAACTGATTCCATATCACCCCCTCATTCATTCATTCAGATAGGGACTTCCTGCTTCCGACCTTCTGCTAAAATCACAGATGAAGTTGCTGTTTGTGAGGGAAACCCTGGATGATCAAGGGCATCTCTAGCACAGGACAGAAATGTATCCTTTGTTTCCATCAGCAGCAACGGAGCCCAGCAGTGAAAACATCAGGGGTTCCGGTGACCTGACTCCAGGGTTTTACGCTTATACTCGACTGAGGAGAGTGAGAGCTGATGCCAAAACAGTTACTGCTGGCACACAATTTCATTGGATCTTGCTCTTTTTGTTAAATTGGCCAAAACAGCAAAACTGACAAATGAAAAATTTGAACTGGACTCAATCTGGGTGGGGTTGAATTTGCATTCACCTCCATAATACAAATCTACTCATTTAGGATACATCTTTCTCTCAAGCAATTTGCAATAGGGGAACATTACAACCTTAATCTGTTCAACAAGACAAACTGAGGGGAATCAGTCAAAGAGGCGAACTGAAATAAGGGCTTGTGGCCTGTTAGGCTGTTCGAGGTGCTTTCAGAAGAGAAGTCATTCAGGGTAGAGTGGTTATTACCCCTGCTCAGTTTCAATTCATGATTATTTTGAACATGACTGCACCAAATTTCAAGACATTTCATCAAATTGCTGTTAAGACATTACTCTGAACCAAAAATGTCAACCTGTCTGTGGCACTAGACAAAATCTAATCAAAGTCAACATGGCTCAACCTATGGGAAGCACGAATGCTTTGAAGTAGTAGATGTCAACATAATTTATTGAATGAGAGAAAACCTGCAGTGGCACAGTTTAAAGGCATCCATTAAAAGCAACCACTTTCATCAAAACGAAAAACTGCAATGCACATTTGATCAAATTGAGAGTAATTTGCACAAGCTCCAACTGTCTACTCGGTAATGAGTCAGGCTCTATTAACCACTGCTTTATAGTTTCACACAATAGAGCTGAGATACGACACAATGAAAATGTCAACAGAAAAACCAAATGAAATTAGCATACAGCTGTAGGAGAAGGGTCTGGATCAATACAAATCAATAGTAGTAGCAGGAAACTGCCCCAGACACCAGAGACATCTGTAGTCACAGAAGTGACATCCCTCACACACCTCCCATTATCATGTAGACAGGAAATTAGGAAAATACAGTGCCCAGGGATTTTCCTGACCGAAAATTAGGCGGGGGTGGTCACAGACCCAGGGAGCCATCGCCTACAGTAATCATTTTGGGTCCTCCTCTCTGTGTCTATATCTCTATCCAACCGAACCGAGCCAAACTGATCGCGTCACGCCGTCTCCTCCAGCTCTCCATACATTGTCTACGTTTACAAATGTGTTGTATTTACCCAGTTTGAGTTTATCACACTGTTTGTGTGTCAGCGGGTGAGGGATAGAGACAGAAGGATAGGGAGAGAGAAGTGAGCAGCAGAGTCAGTGTGTGGCGCCGACTATCACAGAGAAGCCTTGCCATTCAGCTTTAGCAATCAGACGCTTATAGTGATCACTTTTCTAGAGTTTTGTCGGGAGGAGGAGGTGTCACGAAATTTGATGAAAGCGGTCTCACGATTCACTTTGCAGGAAAAACCCTGGTGCTGATTTAATGCAGCATTTAATGTAGACTCAGCGTGTTAGAGTGGAGTATGATGCCATGGAGGAGTCAGTGATAAAAAAATAATGGTAAATTGATTTTGTAATCAAGAAAATAGACTGAGAGGCTACGTGCTGCAAGGCTAAGTAGCCATCTGGGCTCTGGGTTTTCATCCATATCCTGCTCTCTAAAGAGGCCAGCATGTTTATAGCCATAAAAGATTAGCTCCCTGGCAGGCGGTATTGTGTACGCTCCATGCAGGTGTTCACCATAATTTATGAACATGCCACTGAATGACACAGTTATCTGTGGGCCGGTGGTGGAACGAAAGGGTGGTGGTGGTGGGGGGTACTCACGCTGGCCTACATCACCTACTATCTCCCACTGAGAGGAGCCAAGCGGCACAGGGGGGCACTGTGCCAACAAGGCTAAAGCTCCAGGAGACTTGACACACATCTAACCACACACATCCTTTCTTATACCACAACCTCCCATCACTAATGTCACTGTTACACCAAGGGAGACAGGGAAATTATGAACAGCTGGGCTTTTACTATTACAAGACTCCAGGTAATTATACTGTTAAAAATCCATTTTGGGAATCTTAACCACTGTTTGCTCTTTAAAAAAACAATGACATAACATCAGAATCGGCTTTATTTTCCATGTATGAGTACACATAGGAATTTGACTCCGGTGTAGTTGCGTTCAGTGTACTTACACAAATAGACATACAATTAACAACAGACTACCAGAACTAGCAAAATAAGCATGACCACTATGTGCAATAAAGATAAACTGTACAAGACAGTCACTAGTGACTCATGAAACTAAAACAATTTACTTTGCTGCTCTCATCCCAAGGTGTTAACCAAATTAAATATGTAAAACATAAAAGAACATTAGCTCTGTTCCCTGACCGGGTTCCATTCAGAAATACTGCGTTTCCACAATGTTTCAGAAGAACCAATGTAAGCAAGGAATTGTCAGTAATGGAAGTTGTTGCACAATTGACAATGAAAATGAACAAGATGGTTGATAGTATTGATAACACGTGAGTTACACATACTATATTTGTTGGCAGGTCCACAATCTCTTGTTTTCAATTACAATTCCACAATTTAGTTTCTCACAAGATGTCTCGGTGTTGCCTTCGTCATCATATAGGAGCTAACTGAGGGGGGTTTCTTCCTCACTACAGGGGGTTTGTTGCACAACCATCATTATTGCCAGAAAGAGCTATTTTAAGCAAGGCCATTGCAGATGGTTACTGACCTATGACCTTTTTCGAAGTGTGAAGACGAATTAAATATCTGCCAAAATTGAAGTGGGCCACCTAAATATGCATATTTTCTATTTATTACACAGAGACCCCCCCGCCCCCCCAAAATTACATTACTGCAATATGGGGTATGATTTCAAGCTCCTAATAACAAGCTTTCAGGGGAGATAGAGAAAACAGGATCGACAGTAAGATTAATTGAGATTTGCTCAAAAAAAAAAGTGAATGAGAGGATCAATTTGAGATGTCAATATACAGCGAGGGACAGGGCTGATTTGACCAGGGGGAGAAAAAAGAGAAGAGTGAACGAGGTCTGCCTGGGCCTGACCACTAATTGGCCATGTACCCACACTCCACTGGTCCTATGATCCTCAGCCCCAAGGCTCTGCTGTGAGCATCTATCACTAGATTTATTTCTCTCCTCCCTACATCAGCACCCCCGAAGTAGTAGTAGTGGCCTCTGTTGAGACCACTGGTACATGTGCAGTACACTGTACACTGGCCACTGGCACACTCACAGCAGTGCCCTTTTCTGGTACTGTCCCTCAGATTAAACAATTGACCCTTTCCTAAGCTCTGTGTCCCTTGTGCTGGCACGCCTGCCAAGCTTTCCATTCTGGCAGCGTACATATGCAGCTAATGACAGGGATGGCAGGGTTAACACTCAGATTTTTAACACAACAGCCAGGCTAATCATTCACGTTAAATGCAGACTCAGAGCAGTGCCGAAAATAAGACATTTATTTACGTCCTTTCAAGCAACAGAGAGCATAGCCCACGCACACCACAGTATGTGTAAGCTCCACTCTAAATCCCCATCCCAGAGTCAAACCTTTAGACATCAGCCATCTCCCATTGGAACTGATTAAGCAAGGCCAGATGTTCCTACCCGGAATACTCACGACCAAACAATTCCCAAACATGGATTAATTTCAACACACTCCGTGGTGAGGTGACGCGCCAAGGTAAACCAGCCAAGGAAATGTCCCAGCACTCCCTGCCCTCGTCACGACACATAGGAGACATGGAAATGAAGGAAGATCGTCATTACATTTCTCAACAAATTGTGGAAGGATAAGGAATCAGTGTTGTTTGCCAACCTTAGCATCTGTGCATTTGTAGTGCATTTGTCAGCAGTCATCAGATTGTCTTATTGCATGTCATACAACTGCCATCTTTGGTGTGACAGACTCTCTATTCAGGATTCCTTATACTATATAGTCTGTGTTTGGTTCTAAATGAAAACATAGACATAATCGTAGCCTCTCTGGTAATAGCTGCAGTTTACCCTGCTCCAGCATGAGGAGAAATCCAAAGCTTGGAAGGTCTGCCGGGCAATTTCAGCCACAAACACAAACACTCCAGCATAGATGCCGCAGAGGCAGGGGCCATTAATCTAAATTTGAACAGAGTCATCGGCTTCAGATGGCCCCTTGTACAGTTCAGGGTCATACTAAACTCAAACAATGACTCCTTGACTTTCACACAAAAATCCAATTCAGTCTCGCTTGTAGTTTTAATTTATTTTGAGTTATTTATTCAGCATGTAACAGGAGTCATTAGAGCTGAGAAGGTCCATCTTTGAAGTAAGTACATCACGTCTTTCCAGCTGCAAACAAAACTCAGAGGTTTGTCTATTTAAGAGCCATACAGGGAGAAGAAAGATTCTATTTGTTTTTGGTCCTTGAGGTTCTACAACGGATATTTAACATCTCGTCCAATATTCTCAATGTGCCTGCCAGCAGAGGGAAAATTTGATCTGTGTGAGATGATTTCATCCCCCACTAAATAATGGGATTGTTCTTTTTGTACACCGCCTGCCCTGCAACCCGCGGACCTCCCACCTGGTTTCCCTCCCACTTTTCTAATGCTACCAAACAGGAGATTGGCGTTGGCATTTACAGGGATAATGGAAACCAGTGTGAGATGTGCATCCCACCAGTGGCTTTAGGATAGAGAGGCAAGAGAAATGAGAGTAGCAGCAGCAGGCAGTCAATCTGTATTCATATAGATCTTTATCGTAGACACGTGTCTACGATAAAGACGTGAAAAGGTCAGGGATTTGCCATTAACTACTGGATGCCTTCACGCTAAGATGATGTTTTCAAGAATTCTTATTCCAGCTGTAAATCCATAATAACAGACCTGGGAAAAAGATAAATACCCAACAAATCATTGAATGCTTTCTTTTATGTTTTCACATTTTCTGGTATGCTGCACTGAAAACTGATTTCATTTAAATACAATAGAGCCCTTGACCCACTAACCTGTTTCTGGATCCCAGGTGTAAACAGCATCATTCAGTTATTGTTAAAGTGACAGCATGCTTTTCAATGAAAAAAAAATGTCACCTCTTGCTGTTTTCAGTGTTGCTACTAGAAAAAATATTACTGAAATAATTCATTAAAACCCAATAAAAATATGTTGACAATAACATGTAGTGTTTGCTCAGTTATGACATATATGCATTGAACTAATCCTTTGTTCAAATGATTCCTTCGAATGATGTGATTTTCATCCATAATCATTTACTTGCTGGACCTGTTTTTATTTCACTTAGTCACATTGGCCTTTTATTGATGCACAAGTCTTTTTTTTTTTATATACAAAAAATTGAAGAGGAACACAAAAGCTGGATGGAAAATTATTCATGCCTGGTTTCCCTCTCATGATAATATGTGGTGACATCAAACCTATACAGCTGAACTGAAAAACTGATGGAAAATCTATCGTCTATAACCTTGAGACAAATAACTTGGAGACGAACATGCAGCTTATCGTTGGAATGGTGGCAGAAAAATTGTGGTAGCCTCTGATGTGCAGCTGATATGGGATGGAGGCTTATACGTATGCTACCTGGAGGCAGGGTACAATCTAAAGATTTCGAAACTTAATAAAACTGTGACCTATAGATTATTTTGGGACTCAATAACCTCAGGGATAATGAACACCCCAAGCATCATATATCATCTCTCTCTGTCATTGTTCTTCTCTGATCACAGCGCAAGTTCTGCAACCTCCCAGACACAATAAGTCAAATAACAATATGATCACTGTGGTCCGGGTGGTGAGGTGAATGTTGTGGAAAGCTGCTCTCTATGACAGCAGAACAACAGAAACACTGCAGTTTGCTGGGAGCTGGTGGCTAAGCTAGCTACTCATAATATACCAAAGTAGGACATTATATCTAGATCCTCCCCCTCACCATTCTGCAGCAGACTCCTAGCACTCACTTCACGAACCTGATAACCATGAATGCCCCTAATAGTCTCGACCAACCTGTACTGCCTCTGTGTGCATTACACAGATCTTTCTGGGAGCTTTCATTCCATTACTATTGCCGAGCCCCACACAAGCTCCAGGGAAAGCAAATCTGTTACTGACACCACTGCAGACAAAGTCCCTCATCATCTCTCTGCAAGCTACTCCTCGTCAATCTCTCCGTCACTCGCGTGCATTCAGGAGAACTCTGTTTGAACAGCTCTGTCTCTGTTGCACTTTCATTTTGTTGATTTCATCATCAATATTTTTGCTCATCATTCCATCAGGTTTAGTGTCTCTGCCGATCAGATTTTGATGGAATAAAGGGAATGATGCATCTCGGCGAACGTCACAGGATTCACTAAATTATTTAGCTTGTCCATCGATTGATCACTGACACACCACCGACTTGCACTTAACCTGGAAGAATGATGCATTGCAGCAGGCTACAAGAGCAACTTTCTCATGTGTCTGTAGCAGCGGAACTGCAGCTTCCATGTAATACTTCAGGAAGCAGAAAATCTGATGTAGTTTATGTGTTTGCCTGTTTTTGAAAGTTATTTTTTGGTTCAGTGTCACCAGCTGGTCAGAATGGGGCTGCTGCATGTAAAAAATATACATTTGTAGACGGCAGAGATTAGAGATCAAATAAAGTTGTGAAAATGCCACTTAAAGAGAACATAGGTGAAAATCATAGATATGGAAGAAACAAACAGTTACAATGATGCAACATTCATGTTTCAACAGAGGTGCAATGTAACTGTATCTTTTTTTAAGATGCTAACGAATAAAACTTTGATCACCTTTGTTTAGATCACAACGGCATCAACCATGATTCTGTCCAGGACGTTTGTAGAAAACCTGAATGTTGGGCTATAAAAGTAAAATAATAAAATAATAAAATTTGATACGGTGTGCATTGTTACGAAAATATATTTCTGATAAATGACACAAAATACTGAACACATCAGTATAGTGTTCACACCGACTCATTTGTTTTCTGACAAAATATCCAATCTTGCAGGAAGATATCCACTTGTCGTGATGAAACCATTATTTAGGAGTTTTAAGAATCTGTTAGGAGCTCTTGGTAAAGGTTAGATACAAATGGGGGGAAAAAAATACATATTTCTAACCTGGCTTTTTTTCTCCCAATTCAGTGTCTGCACTGTGCTGCTGGGAGTGGCCTCCAGTTCACCTGCATGCCCCTAGATACTCATTCAACTGGATTTATTGAGCTGTTTGAAACATCTTCTCTCTCTGAACTTGTATAATAGAACTTTTGAAATACTTGTCTAAGCTCCTGTATTGCAGAGATAAAGTCAAGCCACACTGTCAAGTCCTAAAAGGTTACGGTTAGTAAAAAATCCTGGTTTGGTTTTATACAGGAAAAAGTTTCCGACTTCACACACACATTTGTATTCACATTTAACCAAAACTGACATCTTTCTTTTGCAAAAACCACAAAGAAACTGGATGTGAACTCCAGTTTCTATATGTAAGAGATGAAAGAAATCCTCAATGTCACAGACGTTAGTTGGGAAATGCTTGAGCTGAAGTGCTTATGCCACCAGGCATAACTTTGGAGTATAGAATGAGTAAAATACAGTTTTCTGATTAAGGGATCTTAAGGATATAGCCCTTAAGAGTGAGGTTAAAAGGTGGCATTTAAGGCAGAAGTAATGACATTTGCTTGTCAAAATGATCTTTCCATTCAATCCCATGCTCTATCAGATCATGGTGGTAAGACATGATTTTGCTTTTCATCAACTTGGGGGAAACTACAGCAGAAAGAACAAGAAAGCCGCAGAAAGCTTTTTCTATTCCTTCCCTTGGTCTGTCTGCTGCAGTCTTCCTCACTCTCCCTGTTTGTTTCAGGATGAGCTGCTTTCAGAGTGGCTTTACTGTTACTCTGGCTGAGTGCCTCTGGTCTGTGATCTGCAGAAAGCATCATCAAAAGAAGAGCTGGTGTGGAAGTGACTCCGCAGCAGACTGCGTTTGTTCTGAGGTCACCAAAGACCACCTACACCTCTGATGGAAGGTACAGCAACCAAACCAGATGTTCCTTTATGTCTTCCAAACACAGCTGCACAATATGACTGGATTTGTAAGGCTCAGACCTCACATGGTGCAGTCCTACATGCTTCTCTGTAGTTTTCTGAGAAAAAACAAAGACTAAAAGGGGAGTCATTCATAAAAAAATCTAATAAAACCATTACTTTAACTATAAAAGAGGCAAATACTTCACATTAGTTTATTCTGTATTAGTGGAACCTGCTGGTTGTAGCAAGAATAATATTAGTTTACAAAAATCCACACCCTTCCTCAGATCAACAGCAATTGTCCACTCCAGCTTATTAATCAACCCTGGAGCTAAACTTAGCTATAACCTATATATTTGAGAGTCTCTTACTTAGTCTCTCACAGCCAAGTTGGAAATCATTCACCTGAATCCTTAGACCTTTTATCTGAGTTGATGCTTTGCACAGATATAGTCATTGTAGTTGGTGATTTCAACATCCAATGCAGATTCTGACAGACATCCTTATATCTCTCCATTTACGTTACTATCTGACTCAACATGTCAATGAACCCACTCATTGTTTTAACAAAATATAAGGAGAGAATTCCCCTGCTATTAACTCCTCTGCCATGTGTCTGTAAAATGGACGGCAGCTATCACCATTACTCCGACACAACTTCATGATCTTGTTGATTGTGCTGTGGCCTCAGTGCTAATGACACGTGTAAATGTGTCCCCTCTGAAAGTGGTGTTCCACCAACCTGGAAGAATTTCACCTTGCCTGGAAAGGAAATATAAATGCAAACAAGAAACCCCAGCTCTAATGAAATAACCTTTTATTCTTCAAAGAATCAAATAAAAAGAACCCAAGGTTCCTCGTTTCATGGCCTGTTGTTTTTTTTACAGATCTCACTGCTGAATCTAACCCATCAACGTGTCTTTTAGACCCTACTCCACTTAGACTGTTTAATTATGTTTCACCTTTAATTAACACTTCCACATTAGATCAAATCAATTTATCTCTATTACCGGCTACGTACACCGCAGACTTTCAAGGTTGCAGTAATTAAACGTCTGCCTGAAAAGCTTACTCTTGACCCAGATTTTCAGTTTAAGCTAACTATAGACATATATCTAACCTCCCCATCTTTTCTAAAATCCTAAAAATAAAACTGTTACAAACCAATAATGTGATTATTTGCACAAGAAGAGTCCTTTGGAATGCTTTCAATTGGGTTTTAGAGTCCGTCACAGCACAGAAACAGTACTGGCAGACAATGGATTTGTCTATATTCTCGTCCTGCTGGATGTAAGTGCTGCTATTACAGTACTAGGCTGGTTTAAGATATATTTATCAGATAGATTCCAGCTTCTTCATGATAATTATGACTACACACAACAGTTAGTCCTGGAGTTCCACTAGGTGCTGCAGTGGTACAGATATGTTTCACTATGTATATTCTTCCTTTAGTAAATATCCGTTTCCATGGTTATCCATATGCTACACAACTGTATTTCTCCATGAAGGCAGATAATCAGGTCAAACTCCAGAAATGTCTTAAAAGACGTAAAGACCTGACCTGTAACTTTTAACTTCTAGATTCACAGAAAATTAGGTTTTGTTTAGCAAAACATTATCTGATCATGTAGTTGCCTTGGATCGCACTATAATGCACCGTAAGGAACATTGGACTAATGTTTGACCAGGACATGTCATTTGACTCATAAATAAAACGAGTTTCTTGGACAGCCTTCTTCCAACCTTCTAACCCTAACCTAAAATTACAATTATATTGAAAATTGGAAACACCCTGTCTCAAAAGGATGCTGAAATACTAGTCCATGCATTTGTTACCTCTGTAGACTGGACAGCCGTCATTCTTTGGGATGTCCCAATAAATCTGTGTAAAGCCTCCAGGTCAACCGACAGTGTACTGTCGGTTGTTCCTCCTGTTATAAAGGGAGTTGTTGTTTTTTTCTTGACTGTTCAACGGTGCTTTTTTATTCTGAGAAACCTTCTTTGTGTAACATTGATTACTAAATGCTCGGTAAAGTGCCTTAAGATAATGCATGTTATATGTGCTACACAAACAAAACTGAATTGAATCCAACATTTATGAAGCATTACAGTGTATCCACAAATAACACAATAACACAAAAACAATACATGGTGTTTAGACAATGTTTAGTTCGTAGCCTAAGAAGACAGCGAGAACAATAACACAGCTGGTTTATTAGATAAAGGTATGGAGGAGCACCGGAGGCTCAGACAAACCAGCACTCATGCATCTTTCATAAGGCTTGTCAGAAACAGCGGTGCCATCCCTTTCAGGAGGCGGCATTACACGGCTCATTTGGGGTGTCGTGCTGCTACATGGAAAACAGCTTCACTACAGCAGTGCACAGCGGACCATGCTGCCTGCTAAATGCAGCGTTTGGCGCTGGACCTTGTATGGCAGACCATGAACAGATGGTACTAACCTATTTGTCATTTATTTTATTTATCTTACTTTGCCCAGGTCAAAATGTCAAGGCATCTTTACGAGTAGCAGCCATCTCTTTTTATATTTCTGAAATTATCGTAAAAACACCCATATGGATTGAAACTGCTGAGGCTGCTTGAATATGAAGCACAGAAATGTAAGCAGGTATTCAACGTTAAATGTCCTATTTATATCAGGATGGAAAACATAACACCTGCTTGTGTACCTTTCTGTGGAAATGGACCGTATTTCCCCAACATTTCTCATAGACGTAATTTCACACAAATTTCTTAATACATTAGAATGTTTGAATGGCCTAATACCAGCAATCTGGCTTTTAAGATATAACCTAAGCCTCAAGAAGGATTTTTATTAGCCATGCTAATGTTGTAGCTTCCGGGATGGCAGTGTTGGTTGGTCGGTCAGTCACAGTTCACCACTTAGGTTCACACTTGACTCAACTATTGGATGGATTGGTATTATTTCTTTTACAGACAGATCCAAATGATGAACTAAGATTGTTCAAAACAGTCTTGACAACAGCAAGATGGATAATCTCACAGATTCAAGTTTCCCTGGGGGTGTATTGCATTGTTATACTTCATATGTAGAGCCCTCATCAGGTTATTCTTTATGATAAAATGTCTGCATCCAAAAACAAGACAACATCTTCATCAGCCGTCAGCTAATGTGAATGTCAATATTACAATCACCCATAACTTAAAAAAGGAAGATTTTGTAATAGTTTAGCATGTTAGCAATGCAAACACTATCACTTGGGCTTGTTAATTGTGAGGTTTGCCGCTCTAGGATTCGGGGCAAGGTTGCAGGGGCATGCGGAGGCAGAAAGTTACAGGACGTCAGTTGTCTTTCAGCTGATACATCTCATTTGTCAACATGATCAGCAGCTACAGCAGCGGCGGTGGTTGTAACACGCAGCTCATGCAGGCAATTAGGGTACTTTAAAACCCTTAGCGCCCAATTGCTACAATTTGCATCAGAAAATCATACTCCTCAGTGTCATAACTCAAAATCTCAACTGATATGTTGCACATACATTTACATTCAGAGTGACTTGTGCCAATATCCGATGTCCAAATTGATTTCCAAAAGTCTTCTTGGAAATATAAGGAAAAAATGCCTTTACACTCAGAACTTGCTTGAGAATAATAATATTTTTTAAATGTCTACAGAATGAAAATAACCCCAAGATGGTTGTCAAACGGATATGCCGGAAACTTTTAGACCAGTTAATCGGAAAAATAATGAACAAATACGGGATACAAAAAGAAAACAACATGACTCCAGTTGTAGCCCACAGCAAACTCACGACTGAAGAAACATTAGCCTTCCTTTTAACAGGCTATTAGAGTTATTTTCCAAAAGAGAGGTAAAGAATATTAATAGAGACAAAATGCTAATGCCAACAGGATGTAGCCAGGGGGCCCCAGTTGTCAACCACAAATGGTTTGATCTTTATAGTGAGCATTACAGCTGTACAGTGCTGCTAGCATAGTCTTGTTTAGCAAAGAAATTCAATTAATTGTGGCTTTATCACTTTCATGACTGTTATCATTTAGGCCTCATGTTTCAAATGCGTGGACAAAAGTGTAGAAGGCGGGTGTCCCTGGTGCTGGTGCGATAAATCACAACAACCAATCAGTTTCCCAAACAAGTCCCACAACATGGCCGGCTTTAGACAAAGTTACCATCTGCATCATCTGCCATGGCAGACTTCATAGTGAGGTTCATCAGCTGTATCTGCACCTCTCTCCATGCTTGGTCTTTATGTCTGATCATTGAGAACAGGGCGACTCCCCACTGCAACAATCTCTCCTCCATTTGGACCTTTGCCATCAGACAGGACCTGTATGCAGTCGAGTGCTCCTGTAACCAACCTACCTACAACTTCTAGCTCACATGTTATCTCTCCAGTTGCTTTGTCTTTTACTAAAAAATAAGCTGTGACACATTTAGTGTGTCAAGATTAATGAACATGTGTCCAACTCAAATGGCAATTATCGTTCCTCTATTTTTTAACAACTGAAATATTTAATTTTTATTGTGACATGAATTTCCCATCCAGCAGCAGAATGTGTAATTCAACTTGTCACAATTAGACGCATTTGGCCATAAAACGTTGCATTTCACTTTATTTTGGTCTACAATTTATTTTCATTAAGTATCTAAAATATCCCATATCTCTGCATACCTTTACTGCACACATATTTGGATGGACCCATAACCACTGAACTCTTTCTCTAAAAATGTAACAGCTCTCACAAGTAAACCTAATCCTACCCCTGCTATTAAGTATATTTGCACCTTTTCTTGCCAAATTGATATTATTCTCTGACCTTTGAAAATGTCACAGGTAAAAATAATATTATAATAATAATAATACAAAAGAAAAGGGGGGAGAGAGAACGTCAGCCACAGAGGTAATTAGGTTCCCACACACTTTAAAGCAGGGAGCAGGTATTTGAATGATTTTCTCTCCTGAGAATTTCGACTGACAACACAACCAGTATAAATCTGACTTTATTTTCTCAGTCATGGCACAAGAAAGCAGTGATTAAGAAAATATGATTCCAACGTGTGTAAAAATGTGGCTATGTTGGCACAGCTCCTGGAGTAATTAGCTGATACTCTTGATACAACAGTACTCAATGAGATTGGAACAGTAATCTAATTGGACAGTAGCATATTTCCCCACATTGATATACAAAAGGTTTCCGGGAGGTTTATGCAAATATGAGTAAAGGGCACATCATTTTGCTGCTAATAAACACATACAACCAGCTACAGAAATACTGCTGATGAACTTCAGACTTTATGCCTAATACACATACACTGCAGATTTCCTGAGCAATGTGTTGCCGAAAGCTGTCCACACAAATGCGTGTGAGATGAAAAACAGTGTTTTACTGGAATGTGTTATTACATATTACATTTTCGTCTATATGCCTTTGGAGGTCAAGTTGTGAAAACTGGGAAACAATCTCCAAACCTCATTTTAAAGCTCCTCTTATAAACATTTTAGGAAAAAGGATGTCTTGCTGCCTTAATGTTAGGAGGGAGCAGTTCCTATAAAACATTTTGCGCATACATTTTTCACAGCCTATATCTGCCTCCTAAGGTGTGTGCTTCTAAGATTATAGGACACAAGCTGCATCTCTCAGTCGTGCAGCTTGTGTGGCTAAAATTACAGCTATTCAATGAGGGTTTGGTCATAATTTTCCATAAATATTGATTTAAATTCTCCGGGTGCAAGTACAGTACCAAAAACCCCGCAAATGTGTGTGAGTCAGTGGAGCTTGTTCTGTGAGCAACGCAGCCAAAAGACAAAGCTTTTTGTGAGATGCTGGGGACATTTTCCACGCTGCCATGAGGAAATGTTTGAAAAGCATCTTTCGAAAGAGCCTTTAGGATCATGACAGAGCGGAGACACAACCAGCACACAGAAGTATCGTATGCAGACGTCTCATTAAAAAATAATGCATAAACAACTTGTGTGGTGTCGCACCGCTGCAGCCCAATGTTACAATGTGTTAAAGTGATGCCACAGAGAGCCGCTGAGGCACAGGCTTCAAATAGTGATGCCAGAGGCCAGACGAGAACTATGAACTACACTTCTTCTTTTCAGAAAGTCTGATGGAGGAAATACTTAAGATATTTATTTGTTTTTGCTCATAGTTAAATAGTTTTAACATTTCAGTCCAGAAAAATGTGAATAATGCTGAAGAGATTAGCAGAAAGAATGTGGCATTTTCATAAAATATTAAATAAATAAAAATAGACTAACAATAGCACTCATTAGATCACACACCTCAGCCACACATACCTATTCCAAAATAAAGGGAAGCGCCATGATATACTTCAACCAAACTGTAATGGAAAGCAAGAGAAAAACAACAACTGGATTTCGCCCTTTAACCAGCTCCACATTAAAATTGAATGAGGGTTCTGGCGAGATCTGGGTGGCTCTGCCCTTTAAGACAAATAACATATGAGCCAGCCACATCCACATCATTCTTATTAATCACCGCACAAATAACACAACTTTACCCTTTAACGTCTATACTTCACATGTGGTTTGGGTTAAGGCACAAACACCACTTGGTTAGATTAAGGGAGAGATAGTGCTTTGGAATGAACACAATTCAAATGCAGTTTAAGGACACTAAAACACCTGAGGTGATATTAAATGTTAGTTGCCTGGAACGCTGCTTTCCTGCTGCATGTGCAACTTCCGATTTTGCCTTCCAACCTAATAACCCTTTTTTTTTTTTTTTAAATAAGTCACATTATATTGACATCAACTGAAATGTGGCTGACCGACTGTGTGTGTGTGATGTGACTCATCAGTATGCTGCCTGTGTAGTCAACAACAACAAAAATAAAAAAAAGACAAAGCACATCAGAGGCGGGTCACACGCACATACTGTATACAGATATCTATTTCATCTCACTGCTCTACTCAAGCAGAAAACAGATGCTAGTTATCTGTCGAAATATGCCGGAGTGACTGGGGAGAGATAAGAGCACATTTATCTCAAGTGTTTTCAAAAGGATTAATTACACGCTGCCACCCACTCACAGCCCTTCCAGCCACACGAGGAAACACACACACGCACCACTGTTACGATTACCGCTTGATATTCATGCAGCAAGCACTCAAATATTCTCGCACTACATGAAGGCAATGTTAAAGCCTGGTATGTTTCCCAAACTGGATTTTTATAGAGCTGCTGTGGTCTGCGGGGGGGAAAGCTGCTGCTGCTGCTACATTGCCATTCATGAAACACAAACAAGCTGGAAACAGGCACCAAATTCCTGCGCTGCTCTCTAAATGTTTCAGCCAGTATTGATCCACAGGAGATATTCTTGCACCTGTTCTGCTTCCAGTCAATATTTTTTGCAGGGCTCTGAAATGTTCTGTTTCCTCGTGGAGGAGGGAGGAGTACAGTATGAAGCAGCGCGAACAGGAACGTGGCCACTGTAAAACAATGACTCTCCATACACAGTAACTGCTAATTGTGCAAGCACGACAGTGTTGATCGCTCAGATATTTCAGAGTAAGATACAGCAGCTACAGTAAAGACTTCCATGGAATCGTTGAGGCTTTTGCATATTCCTCTGACTGTTCCAATCCCTTTTCTTTTTTTCTTTTTTTTCAAGTGGACTGCCAGGAATTTTACTGAGCACATTCATGCTCAGCAAAGCTTGATCCAAAGGCCTCTGGCAATACCAGCAGGTCATTCTCCACATTGCACAGTTGAACTTGAGACCTCATAACCTGGAGGAGATATCACATGCACAGTTTGAATATTAAATAAAGTGCATATGTTAGCATTAACTCTAAGATTTCTTGTTTTTAGAGTGTCATATCATTCAGCTGTTCAGTCAGGTCCATTTCAAATAGGAATTGGGAGTAATTTTTGGAACTGTCACATTGCACTGCAGCAGAAAGTATTGTATATTATGAGCAGTATGTTTTTAAGGGAACTCAAACCAGGATAAGGTGACACACCATAGGCTCTATCTTACTCCCAGGGCAAAGCAAGTGTCGCTGCTAATTTCAGACGACAAACAGTCATTTTTCCATCAGTGTCCAGCATAAAAAGCAAAGGCACATGTTCCAATCTGCGCTCACATGGATGTGCTGGTCTTGAAGAAGAAAAATTGCGTTCCGAAGACGGTGGTGGAGTATTTCACTGTTATTTTTAGAGCACATTATCAAGATAGTAATATGAGCCTAGATAGGTAGATGCACTCTCTGCTCCTTACACACAGATGATCTGCCCATGTGTCCTGTGAGTTTTTCTATTACTACCTGGAAAACAAACCCTTCTAATAGCAAAATATGCAGGCTTACATGGCTTTTAAAGGGAATGGGAGGTGACACTACTAACTAATGGATGGATTTGGACATGTTCTAAATGCACTTGCTCCATGCACTTAGATCTTTAAATTGGAGAGAGAGGTAAAATATAGTGCACTATGAAGTGAATAGACTGTGAACACAGCCATGGTCTTATTAGTTAAACCTAGAGAACTCTCATGTGGCCACTTGGGTCATGTGACACATGGGTCAGAGAGGTGAGGGGATCCTTAGATTTTTTTTCCAGGAGCTTTGCTAACTAGGCTAATGCTATTTACTCTGTTACACGTTAATCAGAGTAAGTGAGGAGATTTGCTACAACTGGTGCCATTGCTGCTTTTACAATTAGTGTCTGTGTGGACAGCAGCATGGCCACCAGCTGACCACAGCGATGCTATATTCATACGTGTGTTCATCACAGCCATAATAAATGACATCTCCTGCTGATACCTGCATGCTGTCACTGCCTGCTGCAGCAGCAGCGTCCTCCTCCAGCCCTATAACACCACATTACATAGGCTCCTACTGTCACTTTAACCCAACCTCTGCAGGTGAACACACCAACTGAACACGCCTGCTGTGACAGTCTGAGCTCTACTGAACACCTTGACCCCCAAACAATGACTTGGCTCTGTTGGGTGTCTGCCCCAACATATGCTAGATGTATGCCTCAGAAGAAATGTCCCCTTAGTTCTTTACTTCAGCTTCAACTGTGGTGGTGAGAGACTCATCATCACAATTTGACAACAAGCGCTGTGAATACAAATAATTGATCGACCTCATAAAATCATCAATGTTTTTCTTCTGAAATTAAATTAGCCAATTTTAACCACAGTTAAACGAGGGGGTGGCAGGAAGAAGGAATGTGAAGTTGGTTGCATGCTTTAGGACTCTGAAGTAATGATAATAATAACCATGATGAAAATATCCTTAGGTTTTTGAATTACATTTGTACAGAAAAAAGGGAAGGCTCTCGCTGCATTTGCTGATAGATGACCTCTGCGCAGAAGAGAAATATGAAGAACCATCATGCTTTGAGTGGCTGCCGACCTTATCGACACACCTGAGGGCTTGGCTGCACTGAGGTTGATCTGAAAAGGCTTTTTTTCAATGAGAAACAGCAGCCCTGGGGGAGGGAGAGGAGGAAGAGGAGGAGGAGACACTTAGTCACTACGTGGACAGGGAGGGGACGAATGGCATCAGAGAGGAGACGGCTCTTTCGCGGAATCTGCCCTTTAGATGAAAAGGTATTAGTCAGCCAGGACCAGGGAGTGGAGAGGCTAACATGATTGGATTTGGCTGGGAAACATGGGGAAATACTCTCCCTGAGGATGGGGGCAAAAGGATGGGGGCTGGTGAGAGATAGATGATGGACAAAAGAAGAGAGTTTGAGCCATGGGGTGTGTGTTCGTGGGAGGTGCTTGGTGGCCCTGGGTCTGCTGGGGCGGGACTCAGGGCTGCCCTGATCTGATTGTGAGATCCCACTTGGCAACACTGGAAATGCCAACATTCAGTTCATACCTTGCTCTACCTGCCTTTTCCCATCCATCATTCTGACATCGTCATTCAAACTAAATGTAAAAAGTCGCGGGAGGTCATGAAGCAGGTCAAACTTGATGGGATCAAACTCATAGGAACAAGTCATAGGCTTCAGAGTAGTTGTGGTGTTTATGTCAACATCTATTTTGCAACTAACTGTGAAATTGGTAGTGTTTGGGTTAGGTTTTGGATATTTAGAGTTACCAACTTCCTTGCAGAAATCATTCCATTTAAAAAACTATTACAGTAATGTTAAACTGCCAACATACAATGTACTGCATTTAAATGATTTGCTTTTTAAATAATCACCATGAAGAAAACAACTTTAATTTACTTTTAGTCCTATTTAGACTTGGGGGAGTGGTGAAATTCTGTCTCTTGTGGCTAAAATTATTATTACAACAACAAAACCTGAGCAAAACCTTGTGGCTTTTACTGGCTTAAGAAAAATGATGCTAGCAAAAGTATACATTTTAAGAAATACCAAGAAAATAAATCCATTAAGAAAATTATAATAAAAGAAAACCTTAGAAAAGAGATATTGCAAATTCCTCAGGGCTTCCATAAAAATAAATATTTTTAAACATTGCTGAAAGCACATACAGAAAATGGTGAACATTTGTTAGATTGTGGGAGTATATTTTCTTTTATAATTGCTTTACCCACGCTCATATGATTATCACCATAAGTGCCTATTGGGAGCCTGGTTATTAAAATAGGAATATCAGGGTTCATTGAATGGAGGTCAGTCTGAACTCAATAAAAGCTTAATAAAAGGCCTGCACTCATCACATAAATGGGAATATTATGAAATCTGTTGATTATTAAATCTGGTAAGTGAAATGTTTAAGAGGGAATTTAAAGCTGGAGGAGAGACGAGTGCAGGGGAGAGAAAAGACGTGTGAGAAGAGATCTTCTTCGGGATGGTGGGGAACAAAGGGGGGCAGGGATGCTATCAATGGGGGGTTGAAGCAGTGGGGAGCTTGCTCAAATGTCAGTGGGAGTGAAGTGAGATGAGACAAAAGGAAAGTAAGGATGGTGGATGGAGGATATTGAGAGGCAGCACGGAAAAACGATAAACTAAAATGTAAAAATGAAAAATGGACTCAAATACTGGAATCAGAGGTAACAGCTTGCCTAGGGCTGTCCACTCTAACGTTTATTGATCAATATGTTGTTTTTTTCTTTACTTCATCAGGAGGTAAAACAAAAGGAAATCTAAATAAATCTCATGGTTTTCCAAATGACCTGTTATCAGAATCTGGCTCCTCTTGAGTCTAATTCAACGGTTTTACCTCCTTCCTCACAGGGTACATTACCCAGGAAATGACTACTGCTCCCTGTCAGGACACAAGATAATAACACAGTGGCACATTTACAGTATCAGCGCCAGCCATCGGCAAGAATAATAAATTGTTGACCCTGGGGATAGCTGAGACCCTGTTCCAGCGAAACGAGATGAAATGTGGGAATCGGACCGGATACAGAAGCCAGAGACAATCAGAGCTGCAAGACGTTTTAATACATCAGTTTGAATCAGATGTTCACTCTAATCTGTTGATGGCAATGAGCCGCCTTCACCATTGTTTAATTAAAATGGATTTTAGACTTGATTCTAGCAAACAGAGGACTGACTGGTAATGGCAACATTTAAATATCGTGCAGAAAGGGAAGTTTGGACAGTGGGACCAGCAGCAGCAGAGAAAGACACAAGTGTCACCTCATCAGATGTGGGTAAGAATGAAACTATAAAATGGAGACTTTGAGGAAGCAGAGAAAGAGACATGCTTCGCTATGTCATAGCATCTAATAAATCTCATAAAGAGGGAGTTGAGGTGGATGGCTGAAAGAACAAAACCTGTCGGCCTGCAGTTCCCATTCTGTCTCCTATCAAGAGCTTCATTACTTTTCACCATGGTGCAGTCTTTCTCTCACCTTAACCAAATAGGTGGAAAATTACAAGAAGTATATGTTCTGAAAATCTGCTATTCTCTTCATCATTCCTCACAGTCCTTTCTTTCCCATCACTGACAATTAACCGGCCCAAATGGTAGAAGACATGAAGTGAGAGCCTTGTGGGAATCCCTCATGGGTCTCTCAATCCAGAGGTCTCCGAGAGGTCATGAGCACAGATCTCATTAAAGCTCACTTAAAGATAATAGCACGATCAGCTGTTTCCTTGGGATTGAGAAAATCTCTGGAATGTTGCCTGTAACGGCAATCCTCGGAAGGAAATCTGAAAACCCTAATCCTTTTCCTTGTTACATTTGGCTCCGGTTGTCCCAGTGGAGTCATCGCAAGAACAAAGATTATGGGAAGAGATGGAAACTGGAGAAATTAAGACCAAGGTCACGATTGAAAACAATTTCAAATCTTAATAAACACTTGCAGGACACATTGCCAGTAAAAAGAAATAGCGCGTATGCCTGATGTATTTTGAATCAAGAAATAGGATATCCGTCAGGTCTAGTTAAAAACAGTACAAAAGAACAAATTGACAACGATGAGACAGAACTGATCGTCCTCTGTGCTGTGAATACTAATGATCAGCGAATGAACGACAAGGTCACAAAAATGAGCATGCTGGGACTTAGTTGCTCCCGAATCAACATGAAATCCCTCCTAAAAACCTTTGAATATTTATCAGCGCAGTCCCGTCTGCCTGCGAGGTCGAGGTGAGGGCTGCTGAGCCCGGCACCAAACAGCCGCCCCGCACAGCACCCAGGGGCTCAGATGTGACTCATAAAGCAGCTATTTCTACATGTTCAAGACAATTTAAATCACAACGACTTTCCAAGTCTGACGCTTCATTAAGTTTTTTTTTTTTTTCTCAGAAGCACCACTTTTACTGTGTTGACACTTTGCGTCCACAAAACTCGAGAGTTGCTCGGGCTCCTACAACTGATTTTTGTAAATACTACTGGCCCACTTTAGTTTAAAAACTCAGGGGTTGCATTTCAGTGTGGTCCATATACTGTTTCTAAAGATTGATAAGATGACAGCTCCACAAATTTTTGCCAAATCATCTTGATTGCCCCCTGCTGGCTGGCTGGCTGGCTGCAGCATAAGTCCTAAACCCTGCCCCTTCCGTGTAAGTGGATGGGACGTGGACCAATTGAAAAGTACAAGTGAAAAAAACATTTCTGAGAGATGGATTCTGACATTTCAGGTAATTCTTCTCACGCCCATATATGTTCAAGTGCACATGTTTGGCTTCAATTTGTTATTTGATACAAAAAATACAAAATCGTCATGATTTTCAGCTGACCCGACTCACAATTGATTGGGCACGTGTATTAGCAAAAGACGTCACCAGCCAAAGATGGTAGCGCCTGTATCCAAGATATTTTGGCTTCACTTCAGTACAAGGAAGTGGAGATGTGTCATCCATGTTTATTTACAGTCTATGGTCTAGACAGGCAGATACGGAGCCTCTTGGAAGCGATGGTGCAGACACCGTATCCTGGCCTGATTCGTCCAATCACATGAACCTTTTCCAGAAAAAAGCAAACAGCATCAGCCTCATCTGCCAGTGATGAATGCAACATGGATAACAAATAAAAAAAACGTGTTGTCTCTTCCTAGCAGCTTTTGTGCATATTATAGCACGCACCAGTGTGAATGGGGATGTTATGCATATTCAGGCATATCAGTATGAATGGAGATTATTTCAGATAAGGGGCTAATACGTAACTTTTGTTGTGTCGACACAGCCTAGCCCAGGATTCATCAGTGAACGTAAAACGAGGAGGTTCCTTCATAGTTCTTATGAGGGCGCTGTTAATCCTGTTTGAACTGTAGTGACTTGACAGAGTGCAAGAAGGTGAACGCTGAGGGGGACCAAAGGATGAATATTTCATTGTTTATGTTTGACAAGCTCTCAGTTATCGCCTAACAAGCGAGGATGCAAATCTTTTTTTTTGCTGCTTTTTTTCCACTCAAATGAAATGTTCCCTCAGGCTGTCTTCGCTTTACATAATTTGATTGAAAAAAAAAAAAATCTTTTCTCTTGTGAATTGCACACTGAAGTAATATATGAACCTGGCCACAGCCTGCTGCGGAGTCAATTAGTCCTCGAATATTGTCCTCTGTGTGTGCGTGTTAAGCATAATGGTGTAGTACAGTACATAATTATGCTGATATTTTTTTTGCCTTCATTCAGAAGGCCATGATAACGTTTCTTTGTTTGTTCACTTTGAATTAAAGTATGCTTCAAAAATAATATATTTACGCAATTATATATTATTTTAGACTAAAACTCAGTCAACAATAAAATCCACTTTCCCAATTCAGTCTCTGTTGTGCTTTAATTTAAACATCTGCCACTGAAATTATTTACATTTACAACTTAAAGTAGTCGTCACAAAAACCAACAATAAAGAAGCAGGACAGCAGGAAAAGGTAGTGCCTGACTTTGATGACAATATCCATTGCCACACTATGGACAGTGTATTATATTCAAAAACATTCAAATTCAACTGTGTTCTAAAGGAGTCTTGCACATTTGCTTTACACTGTTCTGTCATTTCCAGTTGTATTAATGTCCTTGTTTTTGTGTTAGTGTGTCTGCACTATCAGTCCCTTCTGGTTTGGCCAATAGAAGTAGCGGAGGGTGGAGCCTGGTTAAATACAGAGACCCAATAAATGGACCATACCAGGAGCTTTAACAGCATGGGGTGGTTCTTTGTATGGGGTGTTAAAGGCTGTATAAGTCTCCCCCCTTTTGTTTTTAAATGTCCAGTCAGTATTACTGTCTCTCTCTAGTAAAATATTGTCAGTTGAGTCAAACTCTTTTTTGGTTGCCGGTGACGCTCTTTTGAGAGTATCTGTCCAAAGAAAAAAGTCCCCAAATCCATCAAGAAAGTCTGATAACACGGCTTCCTGGATTTACCCCAACCAAAAACAGCAGGTCCAAGTTGCCACACTTCCATTTTACGCGATTCTGACAACCAAAGTCATGAAAACAGTCGATGGCAATAGAGGAATTTTAGGAAACTTCAGTAGCATTCATGATTGGAGATGAGACCATGAAATCAGCAAGGAGGAGCAGGCAGTTGCTCAAAGCCTCCATTTCCATCCTGTCTATTTCCATAACAGTTTGCTTTACAGTGTTGAGACACATCATTTCCAGTCAAGATGTGTAAAACACCACTGCCTGCCATTTTGATTTCATGCCACACTCCCTCACTCACACACTGTGAATACACAACAAAATATTTGACAGATGGTTTAAGTCATTTTGCAGAATAGCCGAATTGAAAGTATTACACATGCAAAGATGACATGGAAAACATATTCTGGCAAACTAAATCAAGTATTGCCTGTTAATGATTCCCTATGCTGCCTGCTATGCACAATCACCTATGCTCTCTCTACAATATCCTGTTTAGTTCAGTGGCTGCCTAATGGGAGATGAAGAATTCTATGAAGACATGGTGAGACTTGGGAAAGCATTGATATAATTTAAGTAAAAACCTCCAAGAAGCTAAGGACAGTGTACTAACTTATCCTGACTTACTTTCACCCAAACTGGTTATGTTGCATTTTTTTTAAGGCAAGCAGGTGGATGTGATTCAGTAACTGCAGTAGCAGCACAGCAGTGACAGCAGCAGTGAAGCATTAGCACCACGAGCAGCAATACTATCCAGGCTTTAAGTGTCGAGTCAGTGTCACTCGTGTCAAACGGTGTTTCTGAGGCTTTTCCACTTTGACAGGAATAAAATTAGCACAGTGGGCAAAGACGCAGGCTTCCCTCACAGCAAGAGCTCAGTGGAATAGGGCCACTGTGTCAGTGAGCACACACGAATGCACTGGCCATGCAAATCAGTCAGTCTCCCAGTGAGAGTTACAGTGCCATGGATTTGGGAGCTGATGTACCACCAGCACAGATTCCCCAGTTGTTCAAAGAGGTCATTTCTTGCAGCTAATGTTTCCGTTATTTCAATGCAAACTTGATTGGAGTGAGTAGTAGGGTTTATGTTGGAATTCAAAGCCACTGATTGTATCCAGTGTCTGTGTTGAAGACTTGAAGGCACCTTGAAGTATATATATATATGACAGAAATGAAGCCTCGTCTTCGGGGCCGCTGCCAGCAGGGTATAAAACTGTCTCCTGTTCTAGTCAATGTCTGGCAGTATACTGTAACCGATGAATTATTCATAGCAGGGATCAGCCCGTGTTGTTCCTAGAAGGTGGTAAACAATAATGAAATTCAAAATGACACTTGATGAGTCATCAGTTCAAACAGTCAGGGAAAGAATGTAATCACTGTGTGGAAATGAAGGAGGAATTCCATGTTTTGTGTCGAAAGCACACAGCATACACTTTTTTTCCCCATAAAGTAAAAACCATTGATTTAACAATGCAATATTCCCATGCATGCCGTAAAAACACCAATAATGCATTGCTCAATTAGCTTTTCTTCAGTTTTATACATGACTGAGTTTAATCCTGCTGGTCTGCAAAGGACAGTAAGATCTTTATGGATTTTTTAAAAGGCCTCAAACATTGTGAGAAAGAGGTTGAGACAGCCATGGCTATCATGGCAGTGTTGAATGTGTTGCGATTTGGACACATTAAACATTCAACACTAAGACACTTTGTATAACAACGTGTTGTTCATGAGAACAGCTGGTTCCCGACAACGGCAACAACAACTGATTTTCATTTTGGGGGGTCAGGGTTCTGTGGAGTCCAGCAGTTGGTCTTCACTTGGTGCAGTTCAATTATTTACAGGTCCCTTTGACAAAAACTGCAACCAGCTTTACCATAGGCCAAGTAAACAGCCCATCCCAAACAGGCAGGTTTACAACAGGCACTGCACTTGTCAATAAAACATCTGTCTTCATGAACCAGATAAAAAAAACAGTCCGTTTTTTGTCGTTATACTGTAGAGAAGTATTAATTGATTGACTTAATTGACATAAAAAGTCATAAATGGAAAAATACATAGTTAATCATCACTAAATACATTTTCTCCTTAAAATGCAACAGCTTTTCTCGAGACGAATACAAGTCCTCATGATTGTCAGAGCAGCTTAGGTCACAATTGAATGTATTTCTTGAAGAGCTGATGATTCAAATAACAAGTAATATACCTTTAAAAATTGTAGTGAAACAAATGAATGTACTGTATTATTCATTCTTTCACTAATTCTGATGATTATTTATTTTTCCCTACATATACACACCTGTCAATTACCCTAATGTACATATATACTATTATATACTATTGAGAATGCAGTTGTCCCAAGTCTATCAGCCAAGCTGTCATCTCCTGTCTACGTCTGCCATCCAGCCTGTGGGGCATGTTCTTCATTAGAAGCTACATGCTGACATGTGGGGGATGGGTTTCCACACACTCGCTAACAGCGAATACACGTGCAGCAAAAATCAACAGCGCATTAAATGCCTCCTATAAACTGTAAACAACAGCAGACTGCTAAAGCCGCTGAGCAGGCAGGGCAGAGATACTCTTTGCAAGATGAGAAATAACAGCATATTTTTAAAGCTGCGTTAAATACTATTTTTGATATTTGAGATATTAATATGTAGCATGAAAGGCTCCAGAGCAACACGGAGAGCAGCCTCAGTCACATGGACTCTTCCACACATAAACAATCCTCCATCAAAAGAGCGTTTCATGTCGCATGTGGTGACGAGCAGATCAGAGAACTCCAATCTGAATCCAGCTGAAAAATGTATAACCAAACCAAAAGAGATTTATCTCCTGCAGTGGTTAAACTTTGTTTGTATATATCTTCAATCCTCTGTTTTCTTTTCTTGTTTTTATGGAGAAATTTGAAAGAAATGGAGGGTTAAGATTATTCCAGCACAACCCTGTCTGCTACAAGTTATAGTTATACCCGACTAGGCGATTACACTGCTCCCAGTGACATTGTGGTGATAGTGTTGTCACTGATTGGATTTTGTTCAGAGTAATGATTTTTCTTTGGGGGGGGGGGGGCTGTTGACTAAATGAATAACAGCATAGAGTAAGCAGGAGGTGGTAAGTGGTCTCATCATGTACATAACTGTAACACCACAGACCACAGTTAAAATCCAGAGTCCCATTTGTGGTTTAAGCGTCAAAATGTCTCTGGTTGAGGTTCCGGAAAGATTATGGTCTTAGTTGAATGTGTATAAAAACAATAGGGTCATAGCAGAATTTTTCCATATTTAACCAGATCGCGATCTTTCCATGAACTTAACCATGAGCTGTGAGTGCCAATGTGATCATAAACAAGGGTAATAAAATGGACCGTAAGATCAGATATACTGGTAGAAAATTTAGCTGTTGTGAATTATTATAATTTTTAAACAAAATAACCACGAGTAGAGGTGTGAAATGAATAAGTAAGAACCTGTACGCTTATGTTCCATATTTTCTGTAATGTCACAAATGATTCACTGAAAAGGTAACTTGGCCTTTATTTGAATCAGATTCATATTAGAGACTGATCCGTATTTCCAATATACCCTCTTTCATATTTTCCTGGTCTCCTGATACACTCTGACGTCTTTACAAATTCAGAATAATGTATGTTTCTACAGCAGATATATTGTAAACACTGCTCTGCTCCTCTCTAGAAAGACTGTTTTATCTATGACCATCGTTTTATTGTTTTTACTGTAATTAGTAAATCCATAACAGAATAGCTACGACTTACAGGCTTTCTTCTTGATATTGTGATGACTTGTTTGTAATGTCGGGATGTTGCAGTAATTTGATGGTGCAAACTGACGAGGCTGAAGAGCAGAAGTGTTCAGAGAGTGAATGAAAACAGTGCTTGTGCTCCAAACTGAGGATGGGGGTGAAGAGTAGGATCATCATCTTCATTGTGTTCTTACTGTACTGATACTGTACTAATGAAATCAATGCAGTGTACAGAAGATGAATTTACGATGTGATCTACTCGAGCACAGGAACCATCCCCCATCACACACCAAGCATTCATCCAGTCATTCAATTATTTATTATTTGAGACTTGGTTATTATTTTAATACTAATATAAATTCATAACAACCTTGGTGGTAAACATCCGAAATGAAAAAAGTAGATTTTCTGTCTTCAGAAACTGCTCAGGAAATACAGGATAATGATTTGTATGAACCATACTATGAACTATGTGTTCCAGGGTTGCCATGCAACTGTAGAGCTAAGCAGAATACAAATTATTCTTACCCCAGTACGTCTTTTTACCACAACAAAAACAAACAAAACAAAAAAGAAAGGTCGGGGAAGCCATGTGAACTACTCATCATATACATGAAAGTCAAAGGGAAAAAAACAAGCCAGTGACCCCCTGCGTCGGCACCGTCTCCTCCTGCTCAGCCTAATTGCAGTAAACAGAGCAGATGGGGTACAGTGGCACCTGAGGGAGGGCTTTACGGAGGTGAGGGTGGGAGGAGGGGAGGGTAGAGAGGTGGTGGTGGTGGTGGTGGGGGTGGGGGTGATGGATGGATGGAGGAGGTGTTGATTAGCCCACCATAGACTCACTGAGATCTCAGCTGCAACACACTGCCAGCGATATATTTAGCTTCATCACTCGCAGTCAGGAGCGTTTCTCACATACAGGAACAGGGTGGGGGTGTGGAAGATTTCTGGCCTCAGTCGCTGTATTTCACTCACTTGGCACAAACCAGCTGACACGCTCTCTTTGACAATCCACAGAGTTGAGGCTTAATCCATTTTCTCCCCCTTTCAAGAAATGTATTAATACACAGAATGCAATCCATTTTCCTGTGTTCTCCACGCGAACCGTTTACCACGCACAAAAGCTTTCAAGGGATCCCATCTGCGCTGCTGTCACCGACAACCGGGATTCCAATTAAATCTTACAGTCTGGAACTCTTCAGGCTCTGTGCATGATTAGATGGAAGCACAATCGGGAATTTGTTTGAATGGGATTCTCCAGATGAGAACACGGTCTGCTTTAAACCAAAGAGATGTGAGATACATGTGGGGGTCGTGGATGTATAGGTGACTTCTATACAGAGTCAAATACATTCCCCTAATTGATCCTACTCTCTAATATCCAGCTCTCCATCTCATGCACAGCGTATGCACATCTTCAAATAAGCCATGCTGACTGTTGTATATTAATATATTCAAACCAGCGTATGGCTACATTGAAATATTAATGTCCATGTGGCCTAATGAAGATCGAGAATTAGCAGGGGTGTGTACAGGAGTGCAGATGGGCTGCTGGATTGGCTGTGCAAGTGCTTCAATTATTATTATTTTAAATTGTCCAATATGATCCAAAAGATCTATCACTAATATATTGTATATATATATATATATTGTCTAATTCTACACTTCATACCAATTAATCATTCATTAAGGCTTCCTGTTATTATATTGTATATGCACAGATCCTCCAGTTACAGAGAGAAAAATCCTTCAAAATGGCCTGATGTGACTCTGACTTATTGACTCTGACTATTTTATTAATAAACACACTAAAATGGGGACATCAAAAAACCTGTTTGAAATATCAATAGTCCGATAACACAAGTGGATGATTTCCTACAGTGTACTAAGATTTCCTGTGGAAGGGTCTTTTCACCTGACACAAACAATAGAGACACACCTGTGTGACCTGATTGACAGCTGCTGAGCACAGATTTCCCTCCTGCACAGCACCGAGCAGGAGGGCGAACCACTTACTGTCTCTGCTGCAGTTCGCCTTCAGGCAGTGGGATGTGCAATTCTCCCAAAGAGCTAAATTACAACGTACTGTACCTACCAACTCAATAACAAAAAAATTATAATAATAACCAAATCATCCGTGGTTACTGCAGGATGGCACTAGCATGATTCTAGGTTTTGTACTCAACTAAGAATTTTGTAAATCGAATCCGATTATTCTGCATTGCCTTTATTTCACATAGACTGCACTTTGGTAAACTGCCAGACATTTGAGTGACATTCTGGGTGATGGCGACGCTATAAACCAAGTCATCCCAATGTCCTAATGTGTGCTAACTATGCAAATGACACTAGATATCAAACTAAAAACAGACGACTGTGCTGTGTAGCTCTGAGCTGTAAAGTCAGCACCTTCTAAGCAGAAGGCAGGAGATGAGGTTAACTCCGAGTCTGACCAGAGAGCCGCCTCCGTCTTACCCTGGCTCTGCAGTTGCCTGGACCTATCACAGACATTTTCACCAAGTGCTCAGTCTGTAGACCAAAACACCCTCTAGAAGTACACCGCACAAAGTCAAACAAAAAAAATTCTAAATTCGAGTTCAATTTGAAAGAATCTTACTTGACTGAAGGGTCTATAGAGATGATTTGAATCTTTGACTTTCAGGGGACAGCCCAACATTATATTCTGTATATTTAGACAAACAAATATAACAATCGACATAAGAAGAATCGTCATCAAGACGCTTGTAGCTTGTTCCAGGGAAAAGTCCTCTGATGTACAGGACGATATTTTTTATGTTTCAGACTGGTGCTAAAATACAGCATAAGGCCAGCACAGCATCCCCAGGCATTATGTCCATACTGGATGATTCTGCTTCATGATTTGTGTGCAGTGCCAACATTTAGTACCAGAGTGAGAATTAATGTACCCTTTATGCAACAAAGCAGAAAGTAAAGGAAGGAGGTCTGGGTTATGGTGAGGGCCCACAGCGCATGTAGTTCTTAAACCTGTCACAGGTGCTGTGGTTGCCATGTTATTTAGATGTTGTCTAAATCATGTTACCAATATGAGCTTTCAAAACATGGTCATTGATGGATCATAGCTTCATAGTATCAGAGTTCAGGGGTTTGCGATGTTCTTTTCTTGTAGAAAATAATTGTGGCAATTATGCAATTCATGCAAAAACGGAAATGGCTGCAAATACAAAAAAATTTGCCCTGGGCTGCATTCATTCTTGGCGAGTTGAAACTGCTCCAGCTTGAGCAACAAAATTCACACACATCCCAAGGCTGTGTGAGAGCCATACTGGCTGCGTATGTTGCTTGTTAGCTAGAGAGGATGTCTGAGGCGAATAAACACAAACTGTGCAAAAAAGATCCACCATTAATTTGGGTGAAATCTCGTTGGTCAGAACATCACTCAAGAGGTGGAAATCCAACCAACCTGGCTCCTCCACAAAGTGTCTGGTTTCCTGGTTTGAATCCTTATCTTTTTAAAGTCACATCAAAACCTCGTCAATCCAGCAAATTTCATAAATCCGTAGATCATCATGATCATAAGACCTAAGTAACTTCCATTGGAAATTATTTTATTAATTGAGTGTTGTTCAATATTCAGAAGCTTCAACTCGGACAAAAGAAACTGATCCTGACTCACTGTGCAGCAAGCCAGACAGTGGACAGCTCCTGGTGCTGAAATCCAGTCTCACAGACCAAACCAATAGAGCACAACTCTCCAAAGGGGAATTAAACCTCTGGAGTCCCATTTAGTTACACGCTGTTATTTATGATCTTATTCAGATCATCTCATCAACAGGACTGTGTCGGCACTGCGTACACAAGGTTTACTGCTTCAGATACTACTTCATAAAATCTATAATTCCATGTCTGAAAGATCCATTGTGATTATTGCACTGAAATCCGGACTGAAACCAATGACTACTCTAGTTGTTGCGGTTGCTTTAATTCATCTGTGTCTTTTTATCATAAAATATCTGAAAAAGGGTAAGAAACTAGTTTACTGGTGCCACATCTTTATATTAGCTGTCTTGTCCAAAGCCACAACAATTTCTCACATACTGAAAAGTTGAAGTAGGATAATATTTGGTATATTTTAATTGATGAATGACTTGGGTGAGCAAAATTATTAGTTTTATTTATCGGCGGGATGAATAATGGATTCATTGTTTCAGCTATTAACCAAACGAGACAGAATTTGTAGTGTCTACAGTGAATAGCAAACAAAGACTTTAATTGAATTCAGGAGACATTATTTCTCCCTCAAGGGGAAATGCAGGGCCTCTGGAGGGATGTGTGCCGGAGCTGCTGAGATGTGTGTATTTAAAAGAAAGATAAAACATCACTTGAGGACTTGAAGAGAAAATTAGTTTTGAATGCAAACAAATACACCAGGAAACATTTAAAGAAAGGATGCCACATGAAATCATCATAATGACTGCGTATAGCCTCAACGATGAGGAGTTTTTTTATATATATATATATATATTTTTTTATATATAGGTTATGGCAGGTCCTCATAGTAGCAGGCTGTTTAAAATAATTGGGCATTTCAGTGACTGGGTCTGCCCTGAACACTGACATGCACAGAGTAAAATGACAAACAGGTTCTCTGGGTTCCCAGAGTACATCAGTCTGATGGAGGGCACCACTGTCAGACAATAGCTCGCATTAATATTTAATGTTAAAGTATCATTTCATGCACTGGCTGGGGAATGATTGCCTCGCCCTGCAGTGATATTCACCTGGCTGGGCATAATGGAAAACTGAGGACTCCCACAGGACCGGTGTGAAAAGCTTAGCATACAGGGAGTGCTCATCTTAATCCAGACTCAACCTGCTTCTCTAAAACTCCATACAAACACACACACACACACACAGCATACGTATCACTGGTTTACACAAAGACATAGCAGATGATAACACACATCTCTATAGATTTACACATAATTCGTCGGCCACAATCCCAAAGACATCCCGCTAAGTCAATCGCTTTTCACAGCCAGACACTGAGCGCTGTCTGTGTGACTGCCCTTTAGTTGTTCTGTGGTCTAATGCTATTACAACCTTTTGTTTTCTTTAGCACAAAGCAAAATGTCAGATTGACATTGACTTTATTATTGTATCATTTTTTACAGTGATATGACTGCTCAGCATGAGGGCAGCCGAAAAAAATATTCACAGCATTATCTGCATGTGAAAAGTTTCCGGTGCACAGGGACATGGCATGAATAGCTGTGTTGCATGCATTTAAAATCATTGACCCTCTGTTGCAAATCATAATGATAAATTGTGTAATTCATGAGATATTGTAATTCAAGAAAAGGCCTTTGTCAAGCTCCAGTTTACACAATGTGTTGATATTTGCAGGTATGCTTTTTTAAAACCTGTTGTATACTTGTTTCATGGTGTTATCTCACTGTATGAGTCAATTAACCTGTATGAGCCAATAACCTTATACACATGTGTATGTATATATATATATAAATCCTCTTTTTTCAAGCCATTCATTTGTTCAAACGTGACTTTGGATAACCAGCTCTCCAATGACCATTAGCTTGTTTGGTTAGCTGTTTTCTCCAGACAAATACATGATGTCAATTTCATGTGGAGAAGGATGAAACCATCATGAAAATGATACAAAATAAAATACATTTCTCCTGCGATGATGCAGTTTATATATATTACAAATAATATAATATATCAACATGCTGTAGCATTTTTTTTGGAAAGCTTTAATTACCATTTGGCTTTGAGTGTTAAATGAATGCAGTTCCTGATGATGTGTCATAACATTATTATTTGAATTGCCTCATTTATTCTGGTACAGATGGATGAAAGAACAAAATGATCTTCAACCCAGACTTTGATAACTCATGGGTCTAATGCAACTCTCCTATTTTGGAAACAGTAAGAAGAAGCAATGGTTGATTGGCTGCTTCACACCAAGTCATATTAACCTGACGGGAGGGAAACCTCTTTGTTCAGCAGCTGCAGTCACACAGCAGGTTCCTCCTAGGGTTACTGTTAGGAGTGAATGTAAATTAATTTTACTACCACGACCAGTCCCACGTTGTCAGAGGAGAATTTCATTATGTTGGTGGCGTGTAATCACCCACAGTGCCCATAAGTGCCCCTGATAGAATCGCATGGTGTAGTCTGGGGTGGAAGCAGAGAGAGTGAGGGAGTGGCAGATAACAAATCTATTGGAAGGGGCCTGAAGGAAATCTACAGCCAGGAAACAACAGCCTGCGTTGTTAACATGTGTATCATATGTGGAGCGGTTCTGAAATTAAACCAAAACATCCATAGTGTTGAGATACACGATACGGGATGAGGGAACCGCAACACCCCAACCTGCTGCCACCGCTGCCAATGAGCTTGTGTTACCTTACTAATGTACCAAAACTAATTTCCATGTCACAGTTAACACCATAACACAAATACATCACATAATCATTATTCTACTTAGAGATAGGACAAGCTGGATATTTTGTAAATATTACACGCTGCACTACCAATCATGATTAGGCCTGTAGAAAGAGTTAAGCTGCTTTAATTGGCTCAAGATGGATAATAATACTGAGAGTGCAGAGCCCCCAGACACATTCAAGTCAGCAGTTATCCCACCACTACCAGCTGCATGTCTCCTCACCATAAGTAGCACATAACTAAATATGAGCCATCCTGTGCAGCAATGTTGAAATAAAGATTTAGTTTTGATTGTGTGTTTTTTTAATTTATCTTGTTCACCATTGTGTGTATGTGTGTGTGTGTGAGAGAGAGAGAGAGAGAGAGAGAGAGAGAGAGAGAGAGAGAGAGAGAGAGAGAGAGAGAGAGAGAGAGAGAGAGAGAGAGAGTGTATGTGTGTGAACACGTTGTCTGTTCTGGTAGAGTGGAGACACAGCTGCAGTGATTTTGGTGTTAAAATAGCAATGAGAGGAAAAAAGTGGAGCATACAGAGGATAAAATAAAAGATGTCAGTTATCAGAGCAGCAGCGTGTCTCTAAAAGCAGTTTTCCATCTATTTTTGACGACGTGGCCATGTGTGGTTTTCAGGAGGTGAGGCGAAGCTGTGGAAGAGCAAACACCAGGAGTGTCTGCCTGTTACGATGGTGGGCTGATACACTGTAAAAACCAGCACAGAAAAAAATTGTTTCACCACCCGATGTTTATCAGCCGTTGCTGGGACCTTTAACCAGTTCAAAAAATGTAAGATGCTATTTGAAGCTCAGGGAAAAGCTTGTGAGTTGACTGAAATTTAAGATCATTATAACTATGATCTTCTTTTTTTTTTAACCATATTATATGTGCATTATATTTTGCTGAATTTTTTTTCTTTCAAAAAGTGATTATAAAACCTTCCAACTTTTATTTGTGTGGCAAAGGTGCACTATTATGTGTGTGTTTGCAGCTTAAATTCAAGGGTCACTGATGGCCTCTCATATTGTCAAAAATCACCTGAATTAAAAAGAATCTGAAGGTAAAGCTGTGAAATAAACTGAATGACCGAGGAACGGCCTTGTCTGGGATGCATGAGTGTTTTCTGAACAATAGTTCATCAGATAATAGTATTCTCATTATAAATGGCCTCTACCTGACATTAGTACAATATATGTGCACAGCAGCAGTTTCAAACACTATAGTTACCATTAAAACAAGCCACCCCCATCTTTTCAGCAGCTTGTAAAGACCTGACTCTGCTGCTGCTGTTCATTGATATTAATTAATTCTGTACCTGAACGAGAACTGATCTAAAGTGCTCATGGAAGTTATTTACCAAGCTTCCCTCAGAGTACTTTGGTGCTGCATTGTAGCTTACAGTATACGTATATGGTAGTATATGTAATACTGTGTTAACTGTGTTATTCACATCAGTTTTAAATCGTCATAATCTTTGGTCTAGCGATGTTGGAGTGGAAATCAGTTTCTAATGTTCTGAATGATAAAGATTTTCTGAGAATTTATTTTAACAAAAATCAACTTCTACAACAATTTCAACCAGAGCAACTATGTATTCAAAACCAACGCACATGTTAGCCATGCAAGGAGCACACTGTTGAGATTTAGCCTAAAATACAACTATCATGGATCCAGATGTCTGAATGTCTGCCCACGTTCTTCAGATGTTCAGTGAATTAAGGAAAACAAAATGGAAATGCAGTCTGACTGCCAGGCTCCTCTCCCACTTGTGTAACATGGCAGATATGTAGTCTGGCCTCCAGGGGACACATTGTGTCACACTGAAGCCCTTAATTGACATCTCTGTAACAATTTTGATGATAGTACTGCTAATGGAAATGCTAAACTCATTAAACTGGTAATGTGGAATCACTGTGCCCTCCCCCATGGGTATTTATGTTAGAATGCTATCTCAAGATAAACTCAAAGATGTGAAACAAAGAAAAAATTAAATGAACATTATTAACTCATACTCACTGAATTCTCATTGGGCTAACGCGTAATGGCCTTGATGGAGGTGACGAAGGGAGCATGTAGCTGTGCAGTCCTCCCCCTTTTCTTAGTTTCACTGTCAGTACCCAGTGTTGCTTTGTGCATTCTCAAGTTTGCTGCATTCAGTGGAGAATGTGAACTTAACATAACCTTCCTCTGCGCTATTACTTTTGGCTCTTTGTCTTCTCTGCGTACTCGGACTCCCTGCAGCTACTGACCTTTACGGCACCTCTCTAAAACAACTCGAGTCTCACAATAATAACCTTAGTCCATACACCAGGATGAGTCCAAAGACATTAGGAGTCAGAAGGTGCAGCCTTGGTGGTGGGTGGACTGTGAACGTGAAATCACTGTGAGGAGTAAGCTGCGGAAGGCAGGTCTGTGCAGTCAGGTACTTGAAAACTCTAATCTGTGACTCATTAAATGTTACTCAGTGAAAAGAGAATTACTTACATATTACAGAGGAATCAAAGGTGCCTTTGAACTTCTGTTTTTATCAAATCAAAACAAGACGTTGCATTTTAACAACCCTACAGTTTTTCCCACTGACAATCCAGCAGCTTGCTCAACCTTGGTGAGTGTTCTCCAAGAAGCACACACCATTCAACTCTGAAGAGCTGTTTCAGGGTGTGAAAGGTTTAACAAAATGCACACAAATAAAAGTTTACTACTTTGGATTTATGTTTCTCCTCTTCCGATAGAGGCTCATTCATATTCCAGAATCCACTGAACACAGAGTGGCCCAACTCATATCAACTCTCCATCAAACCTCGCAGAGATGGGACCTTACTGGGTTTGCAACTGTAATGTGACTGCTTATCTTCATATCGTAACGAGCACTCACACTTACAGTGGGTATGGCGCTTGGGGCTGGGGAAATAGTAATCATCAGTTTCTCACTCAGGACACAGAACATAGCCAGCTTGCGTGTTAGCTGTCCATGCAATGCTAAAGGGAAATGTAGGGGAAATAAATTCTACAACCAGATGAACATGTATTGTGTATACAACACATCACCAACTGCCTCTGCCTCCTCTCTCCAGGCTCATTCTGACATTTAATGTCATGCAGGACCTATATTTGCTTAAAGGTGATATGATTGTCTATCGCCTGCACTTGAATATATGCCTCAAAGCAAAGAAAAGCAATGGAATTACATCGCAGTTCAGTAACACATTGAGGCTTCTTTCAGACATGAAATCTGGATAATCTTTGTCCGGAGGGGCTGTACGTGAGAGCGCAAAGGTCCGACTGAGATCCTCCACAGGATTCACCGCGAGCGAGTGGGCGTGTTGATGATGTATCTACCATGCGAGAGATGCAATAATGAATGAAAGGTATATAAATATCTCAGGAGGAAACAGCGGTACCAAATGGTGCTGTAGAAGACAGAACCTTTGGTGATAAGGTCTGTTACCAGTGTCGAGGTGCCGTTAACAAAAACACATGATGTCCACAGTGGAATGTATACGTTACATCCTGCCTCGGCCTCCTGCTCCTTCTAGAGACATTCTCTTGTATTCATGTCTGAAAACAGCTTAAGTCACCCCATTCTAAGTGAATGAGCAGTGGCCTCCAACATGTGAGTCCTCTGTAATCCTTTACACTACTTATTACAAAAAGTAAAAGCAGTAACGTTAATGTAATGTGTTACAAAGTGATGCAATACGCACCGATACTGACTCATAGTCGGTGTTTCCGGGTATTTCCTCTTGGTCAATCCAGACTTTGGGTTTACAGTGGTATAGACTTAATAGTACAGTGTGATCACAGCAAATATGGAGCCCACTGTCTCATTGCAATTAGGTTGCTGCAATGTGCCATTAGCTCAGGGAGGGCCTCTCCATCTCAGCCTCTGGATTCTCCCACTGTGCTGCTCGGCTCGGTCTCATTAAGAAAAACTGAGCATCAGCAAAAAGTCAGCAGTGGGGAGCAGTCGACGCCGGCCTCCCTGGGATACTCAGCATCCCTGAATATTCTGCTCCTTTTTTTCTGCGGAAGAGACACTGCAGCATGCGTGCCTGCAGAGACAGGCAGGTGAGGGGGAGACGGTGGGAGGAAGGGGGAGCTTGGGTGGGTCAGTGGCAACGTTTGATCTCTCTCCTACTGTTAAAGACCAGGCTTTAAATGTAGAATCCTGCAGACTGACACTTCTAAAGAGGAACTGGCAGGGAGCGGTGGGGAGCTCACTGCCAAACGTGCTGCTCTTGCTTCACTACAAACACATTCGCTTTGCTGTCTGAAGAGCTGGGATGTAAAGGAAGCTCTCTCAACTAAAAAAAAAACCTATATAAAATGCAACTTGATTAAAGCAACAGTCGGACATTTCGAATCAAATCATCGGTCGGACGTGAAGAGCAACGTCAATATTTATATTTTAAAAAAGAAACTGGTTATCTGAGGCTAACACTGGTAAAAAGAAAGAAATATCAGGAAGTAGGTCTCAGATAAAGAAATATATATATATATATATATGTTTTTCCCCTAACCCTCTCTCTGTGTGTGTCTGGTGCGATTTGTCTGTGTCCCACAGAGCCGGTAGTTGTGTGGATAGAGATAACCACAGTGGTGTTTGGACAGCAGCGCCGACAGACAGGATACACTCCAGCAAACTGCCCAGCAGCCATGCAGTGACTACACCTGTAGGTTAAAGTCCAGCTAGGATCTGCAGGAGGGATGTGTGGATCTGATGGAACACTTTTCAGAAGAGCTGATGTTTACCAATGCTGGAAAATAAGATGCAACACAACTCAACCCAATCTCCTTTAGGTTACTTTTATATTGTAAATAATGAGTATTATTAAATACAGATAATAAATAAATAGCAAATATTTAACCATGTTTTTGCCTGATTAAATTGAGGTCTGGACAAGGAAATACAGAAATACACCTGCCAAGCTTGAGATTGATTGGATGAGCAGACAGACAGACAGACAGACAGACAGACAGACAGACAGACAGACAGACAGACAGACAGACAGACAGACAGACAGACGGGTCTATTAGTAGCATAATGAGGTAATGTTTATTTCAAGAGTATATCATATATCTTCTGTAATAAAATGTACAGATAATAAAAATCTGTAAAATGTTCTTTGACACTGTTCCACTTGTTTCCCTACAATATCCACTGTTACGACACACGATTTGATTGAGTTTCCCTTCGTCACGTGCACGCTGTGTTTTGTTATGATTTTTGGTTAAGGTTACTTAATTAGGCGAAGGACCCGACAGCTGCAGATTGAGCAAAAACTCACTTTTAAGCTCGGTGGAGCGGAGGTGAGGGGGATTGCTTTCACACTGTCAAATTGTTTTCATGATGGTTTTTGATACATTGCTTTATGAAAGTGTAGAGTACAGGTGCTTTAACTAGACAGGTGCCCATCAGAAAAGTGTTGAACGTGCTGTTACACCCTGATAAGAATAATACTGTCTCAGCCCTGCCTGTGCAGATATGAAGTACTCTGTCTTCTTTCGTTTATTCACCTGTACAGTTTATATTCTGTTGAACAGAATAGCAAGTACCCTCAACAGTAACAAAGATATGATGGCAGGAGTCACTACAGGGCGACCAAGATCTTACGAACATAAATTTGGTGTATCAAAGTATCAACCCCATTTCCTTCTGCTGTGCCATTTCACGTACAAACTCAAGACGATGTCCACAGAATCAGGTTTGAAAATTGTCTACAGTTCTCCTTTCGCAGACTGTCCATGCGAGACATGTTCACTCCTACTGAAAATGCTCTCTTTAGTTTCTGCAAGGGGTGGCGCCTGGGTCGGGCGATCAGGAGCCAGGATAAAAGGTCATCAACATTCCCACATGCCCCTTGTGTAATCTCCAGTCAATGACTGGCTCTAATCAAGCAGGGCCTCAGTCAGACATCCCAACTTCTTTGTACCAGGGAGCTGGCAGGGTAAAATCCGTCTAATTATTCAGACATTTGCGTTCTCACATTAAAGTTCCGCTGGGTAATGTCCTGAAACTTTCAGGGTTGCAGTGCATGTGTGAAAGCAGCTTATGTGGAGAAGAGCCTGAGTGAATGTGCACTGAGATTTCATAGCAGTCTGCAAACACCAGCAGAAAGTTTATGCAGCATAATAAGGACAGTGAACAATGCCTCCTTCTCATGTTCCTGTCAAAACGTGGTCTGATGACAACACATTCAGGCAGAAAACACTTCAGCCCGGCCTCTTGGCCTTTTGCTAAGAGCAAGCCAGACGCCAACACTTACCAATTCAGGCAATAATGCTTGCTTGCCGTTAGCCCTGCAAGCAGCGAGCAAATTACAGCTATTAAGGAGGTGGGGCACTTGTCGGCCTGTGACATTTTGTTTAACGCACTGGCAGTAAATGATGAAGTGGAAAGAATCATTTTCTGGAGCGGAGAGGTTATGAATGGCCAGAGTGAATCAAGCAGTTACCAGAAACAGAGACTTAATGATGCGAAGAAGTGTGTTACCGAGAGAGAAGACAGAAACAGGCGGTTTGGGGATGTGTGTGATACACTTGTAAGTTTGTGTGTGTGTGTGTCAATGTGTCAGTGCAGAATGCAGACCATTTTATTTTGCTGGCCACTGGTGCGCAACGGACACACCAGGGAATGTCACTCCAGACACAAACAACTCAGAGCAACACAGAGCAGTGAAGTTAAATAGACAGGGCGGTCTGGCAGAGGGTGCGGACACGATGGACGTGAGCGGACACTCTGAGGCAGGAAAACAGCCACATCAGCACCACGAGGCCCGAATGAAAGTTGGTAGATCTGAAGCAGCATCATCCGAACTTTCCAACGCTGCGTGGCCACAATGCAGTTTAAAAACAAACACCCAGCCGTCCATCAAAGCAAAATAAACTCCAGCCTGTTGTCCGGTGAGCATACGTTAGCCAACATTAGAGACAAGAGGGCAGGTCTAGTGGAGTTAGCCTTTAGCCTAATCCAGATATGTCCACAGGTTCAGTGCTTCCACGTCCTCTCACATGGCTTTTAGCATTTCCCCTCTGGCTTGGAGCTGAAAGTCCCCACTCACTCGATCAGTCTTCTGATAATCCCAGTGGCTTTAGCTGAGTTTTGCTCTGTTGAAGACACTCGACTGCATTGGGTCTCTCTTGCTTTCACTGTTCTTGTTCCACCTGTGCCACCTTTTACTACTCAAACACGATTACTTTCACTAAAGAAGATCGACTGAACACCTCACAATCCAGTCCACACAATTTTTTACAATTTTCCACAAGCGCAGCAAGTTTCACGGAGATGGTCGGAGGAGAATGAGCTCTCCACGGGGTATTCCAGCACCACTGCTGACCATTCACTTGGCAAATCAGCATTCTGTAGACCACAAAAAGGATGAACTGCTGCTCATCAACAGGACAAACCCGACTTTTCATGCTCAGCCGGCTCGGTGAGTCCACCCCAGACAGCTCATTACAGCTGCCGGGTTTTCATCTCCTCAGAGCAGCCACGGAGCAATCAGGGGAAACAAGGGGAGGTGGAATCTGCCTTTAGATAAACAAAGGTTGGTGTGCAGATGTCATGGTGTTCAGAAAAACTCTGCAGTCTCTCATCATGCGCTGCAAACCTTTTTATTCTCGGCAGGAGTTTTTCCTCCTTTATTCCGGGTGGCTCTTAGATGCCAGCCCACGCCTGTGTTAGTGAGGCATTTCAACACCTGGCTGACCAGATAAACAGCATGGAGCACAAAACATCCAGACATTCCTGATTATTTTAGGGGAGCCATGAAAATACAGATTACGTATTAAATGTCTCACAAGGGATACAAACTTGTGTTTTGTTGTACTATATAAAAGCAAGCTAACGATCCTGCGTCAGTATGGAGAGACAGGAACCCATCCCCCAGTACTGTAGAGATCCACCAATTGGCCAACATTAGCATTCATATTCACACCCCTCACTCGCATCACATCACACAACCAACTGCAGCTCCCGCAGTCATCTCACCCCTCCCCGCTAACTCCCCACCTGCATCCCGAATTCATGAAGATGACGTTCGCTGGATCTTAAAAGATCAGGAAGGCACCAGGCCCAGATGGTGCGTCACCCTACAGTCTCAAAGTCTCTGCTGACCAGCTGGGCCCCCAATCTTCCCTCAGATCTTTACCAAGACCCCTGGAGCTGTGTGAAGTCCCCCTCCTGCCTGAAAAATGCTTTGCGGGTCCCAAAGAAACCATCAGTTGCATGACTCACTGACAGCAGAGCCATTAGCCCAACATCTATGATCATGAAGACCTTTGAGAGCAAGATGCTGATACTGTGTGTATATAAAGAATTGCATGACACATGTAATACTAATTTGCCGGCACCACTTGTTTCACTGATTACAACTTCAGAAACTGGTTGACTTGTATGAGTATGTTTTTAGTTGTTGCTACATCTATACATTTGTGTATTTTTTTTATTTTATATCCCCTACTTGCCTTTACATGTTAGTCATATGTCACAAGTCATTACTTATGGTCTGCTTTGCTGTACATCCATGTGTATCTATGTGTTAGTAAATGTGTTAGTACCGAATACTGAGAGCCACTATAAGTCAAATTCTGTGTATGTACAAACATAGATGTACTTGACCAGTGAAACAGATTCTGGTTTAACACTGTTATTTAGCCTTTCAGTATCATCACGTCACATCTCCAAAATGTACTGCAACATGCAATGGACAGCCAAACAGAGTCAGAATGACCTCCACACGCACACACACACACACACACAGGAGAGGAGAAACAGGATAAAATGAGAGCTATCCTAAATTGATCAACTCTGACATGGATTTCACACTATCTGTGAATAGGCTTGTCTCCATTTTTCATGAGACCTCTGAGGCAGCCCAGAAGTTTGTAGAAAATAGCAGTAGAAGTGTCTAGCGGACGTTCTGTTGTTACTTTAACTTCCTAAATGTAGATGGGCTTAATCCTTTGTTAAAAAGACATACAATATTATTAGCATAACAATTTTTGCAGCATAGCATTCTAGCAGTGACGTACAGGCCCACTGGTGGTGGTTTTATTAGAATTATGCATGATAGGGGCCTAAGAATGCTTTTCGGTTGGTTCATTCAACCTTTAGCCTGAGAGTAAGGTATATCGAGATTGACATGAAATTAGTTGGAAACGATATTTTTTCCCTGATAAATGATTCTTCAGTATTTTGTAACCTCCAAACTCAAAATGTTCACTGAAACAGAAAGACATGTCACATTGTTACAGGCCATGAAATTCCATTGACAGAGGTTTCTTCCTAACGCACGGGCCACACCGGCTGCAGAGTGTGAACAGCTGACAGCCGCGACAGCTGGAAAAAAAACGTTCCGCAGCCATTCCGCGGCGCAAGAGCAGCCAGTGTGGCCCGGGCATAATGGTTGAACGATTTCAGTGGACAACACATTGGCAAAATCTGCCTTGAAGTATGCTGTTGTAGCTGAAGTCTTACACGATATATGTGTTTATCCAAATATCTTAAACACTGTTGTCCAGTAACCTCCTGACCCTTTCTTTGATATTACCAGAACTCTTTTTTTTTTACATTTGCATGCAGGAAACATCATCTCCCCAGATGATGACACAAACTGTCCATGAGCTTTAGCTTGAGTCCAAATGGACATTTATGTATGTAAGCAATCGTATTACTCAAACAATGGACCGGCACGAATTCTGCAAGCAGAGATACATGCTTTTAGGAGGATTAACCTTTTTTGTTGAGTGTATGCTGATATGACCCTGATTTAGAATTTTTTATTATCAATTTTTTTTTTATTTACAAGGTCAACAAGGGTCCCCCCACCCATGATTCCCACTGTTTACAGTTATATAGAGGAATCAGCTGACAAGTCTCACAAGACGAGAACCTGATGAGCCAATGGTTGCAGAGTGCAGCTGGTTGATCGGGTGTAATGGTGCATTGTGGGGAAGAGAGAGGAGGATCATTTGAAAGAGTACTGCTCAGTGAGGTCCATGGCTATGATGAATGGAACCAGTGCCTGTAATTCAAATAGAGTAACTTCAGACTCTGTAGATGGACCGATGAAAAATGGCACCAATGAAACCAACCTCCACTTCAACAAGGTTTGTCATTTATCCCACTTATTCTCTGTGCTCTTGAGGACCTTTAAATCTCAGAGGATGAGGACACCTGTAGTGTTGCTTTAGTTAAAGAACGGCCATGGAAGCACAAGTGCAGTAGTGGAAACTGTGGCAGCTCATTGAAGAGATAATGTTTTTCTCTTCAAGGACCCGTACAGGAATGTATAGCTCATGAATTGAGGTAACCACCAGCGATACCAACAATCGTGTGAAGGCTTTCACAGTCACTCAACTCAGAATGTCTTCTGGGAGGATGCTGTTTATCCCTCCACTAGAATTCCACTTGCAAGAAATTCTAAGGTCCTTTTTTAAAAAGCCTGTTCAGGAGGAAATGCTGCACCCTCATTCCACCTCCTCACTCTGTATAAAAAGGTGTGAAAGCAGAGGGGGGGTGGGGGAAATTGATGTTGTGCCTGTATGCCGGCAGTGGAGGTCGTCAACGAGAAATATCGACGTGTGTAAAAGCATCATGATGAAATCAGGTTGCAGACACTGTTGTATTATACGTCATACATTTGATTCCAGAATGTCTGCACGCCATCTAAAATCACACACTGGAGCAAAGGTGTCGGTTAACCAGAAACAAGTATGGCCTCATAAGGAGTCTCCTTAATGGCTATAGTGGGATCTCTGGAAGAAAGAGGGTTTAGGACAAGAGGCAGTGAAGCTTTTCTAGAGGTTTGTAGTATCAATACCTTACTAAAGACCAATGTCTGCTCATTTATTCATTTTTTTGCTCAAATGGTTAAAATAAACACTTGATACAATTTGGATTCACAAAACAAAAAAAGACGACAACGAGTAATGACAACACACCACCACTGCCACCTGCAGCAGCGAACCTGGGTCGGAACCTGGGTCAGAACCTTGGGATGCATCATTCCCTTTCAATTGGTCAAGGAAGCAATGTAGTGAGTGGAAAAAAACAGGAATACATGGCTCTTCCCTCCTCTGTTGACTCTTTTCTATTTTTTGTTGCAATCCACAGAAGGAAGTGAAACATCAGGAAAGTGAAGGGACCGTTACGACAGAGCGACAGAGAGGGACAGAGGGAGAGAGAGGGAGCTGCAAGCAGCAGACAGCTCTTTTGTTTAGTTGTTGTTAAAAACAAGTTAGCTAAATAATGCTCTGCCTTTTTTGTCTAAGTGGTATGTTGATCTTGAAGTGGTGTGTATGAAAAGCAGAAAAGTGTTTCCTGTCTCCCCCTGCTTTTAGGATGTTTTTTGTTTGCTCTGATTTGGCAATTAAATGTATTTTTTGATTGTTAGGTTGCTTTTAATAATTAATTGCTTTCAATTTTATAAAGTAACCCTGCAATTGACTGCACTGTGCACATCTGGATTTATGCGCATGTGACATGTTAAGTACTGGACTGGTGCGCACTGGAAAATAGGGCCCCCCCCCTAAAGCCATCATGTAATTCAAACCCTGCATCCATCCATTATCTATGATGGTACTCATTCGCGAGCATTTTTCTCTGCGTCTGTGCCTTAAATACACAGCTGCACTGTGGTTTTCTGCCAAGATCATAAATGTCTCTACATCTTGATTAAACATACAGTCATAGTGTGTGGTCTTTGTTTCACACAGTGGTCTAAATTCCTTGTTTGACTTGCAGGTTTAGTTTCACAGTCCAGAATTTCATTTTGAAAGCAATGACGTCTCACCGTTCACTGTTCTTTCCATTTCCATCAACAGGCAGCTGTTTGTGAAAGAAAACTCTGTTTGCCACCTGTCCAGCATCAAACAGCAGACACGTAGAGTTAGAACCCGGTTGTGTACATAGTGAAGCAGCTGCTACATTTGTGCTCAAGCTTTGGAAAAGACTGAACAACACTATACTTTATGCTTTACTGTGTAAAGTGCCTTGAGATAAGGACAAAAACGGTATTAAATTGGATTAATATTGACCTGTGTAAAGTAACTAATAACTGTTGGTTAGCAATAACAACCTTGTAAAGTTATTATACATTGATATTGTTTGTTTCACTGCATCCAAACAGCCAAACAAATCAATGAATACAACTTTAAGGCTCCCAGGCAATGAGGCTTCCTCTATATTGCTAACCAGCTGTAGCCTCATTATCACATGAAGTCTGTGTTCAAGTACATTGGCAACATCCAGACTGTTAAAACTCACAGCTTTGATCCCACTGATATCAACACTTTGCTCACTTTCCATTTAATTAAAATTGTCACCCTGCATGTATTATCACATGCTTTCTTTACACAATCTGAGCCGCGGTGTTTATTTTTAGACAGGAACTCGTGTTTGCAAAGTCCTTGCTAGTTTCTTCCTTGTGTCGCTGTCGGATGATGACTGTTCTCTCAATAATCAAATCACCAGGGTCAGGAATCAAAGTTAGAGCTGTCTGACCCACAGCGCACTGAAGCTCCCCACAGAGCTCCCTGATGACCTCTGATCGGCCGCTGCGCTGGTTTCGTCTCATATTATGTGATACCACGCGATAGTGAGACTGGTAATATTCGCTCATTCACACTCATTAAACTGAAACCAGGCTCTTCATTCTTTCCACTTATTAACACAAAACATCTATATAATGTTTTCATTAGTTACAATTAAACTTCCCCTGGTTTGTAAATGCTGCTGCTGCATTTTTGATGAGTTCCCATTCTTCCCAATCTGTGAGCAACACAACCAGTGTAAGGAGGGTAAAGGCTTCAGTCTATTTCAATCTGGCTATCATCATTTCATCAAGTGTTTATACCTGTTCCAATTGTCCATACCTGAAGATGTGGCAAAAGACCTGACATCATACTCTCCTCTTGGCCATATCAGCTTTGTAGTTTGTAAAATGTTACCTTTAACAGAAGCCTCTTGAGATAGATTATCTCTTTTGCAAAGAGACGGCGCCAACTACCTCTCCAAGGTCGATCCAAGAATCTGGTGTCTCTCGTTACCACCGGCCCTGTTCATAACTGCGTTATCGTGCAAATGTTCTGAGTTCTCCTTTCACCAGCTCCCAGAAAACTTCCATCACAGTAAAGTGATCTGCTCACAGGTGGACAGCTCAAAGTGTTGAATGTGCCCAAGATGCTTTGAGATCCCGCTCAATCCACATTCATTCGGTGGTCTGGAAAGAAGCAGGTGGCCACATTGCATCAGCAACTATGTCCTGGATCACACTGAAGGACCTCCTTCCTGACATCCTCTGCATAAGCAGAAAGACGTACTCGTTCAGTTGTTTCTCAGGTCGTGCAACCTGGAATGTGACCACATGTCTGGAAATTTTAGAAAAGCCCAAAGAGATACATCACCAGTGCATAGGGACATGTGTGACTTATATATAGAACTAATCTCAGCACAGTAACACTGATGTCTATTGAATGTTATAAGTTACAGTGATAAATATGTCCTTTGTGCTTCAGTGAACCCTCAGTCAATCAAAGCTAAAGCAAATTGGAAAACCCTGGGTCCAAGTTGCTGAATTGATTCATTTCCACCAATTTAAATGAATCCTTTTTCTTAACGTATTCAGCAAACTTCTACTGTGCTCAGCTTCTAATATCAGTTTAACTGTAGCAGCATGGCAGCACAATGTGAAGCTTGTGTCTTATCCCATTTCCTCTGGAGGGTCTTTTTTTCTAGGAAACTAGTAAAGTTTTACTTGACTTTTTCCTCTTTGATTGTACTGATAATTCAGACAGACGACTTTAATTTCAACTGGAACGGTAGAATGAAAATGCTGAAAGAGAAGATTTGATTTGAGTGTAAGTACTGAATGAAACTGTCATTCAATAAAAGTGCTGAGTGGAGTTCAAGTATCAAGTAGTGAAAGTGCTGAAAGGTGTTGGAATTCTTGCACTTAGATAAGTTGAAGTGCAACTTGTGAACTAAAAGAGTATGGTTAGATGAAGTGGAGATCCTGAATATAAAAGTTAAACCACTAACACAATGAATGAAACCTAATTCTCAAAAGGCATCTATCGTGCAAAACACTGTTTGTAAATGTTACACATCTTAACCAACTTATTTCCCAGAATGTCTTCATGGAAGACACTATCACACTATCACCTCACAGACAAACAAGACAACATCCTAAAACTTGTAATACAATCATAAACAATCGATTAGGAATAAACGGGATTCAGTTGAAAAATACTGTAGCTGAGACAATTCCCCAACAACTTGTATGACCCCCTTACAGAAAAGATTTATCATGGATGATTAATCCCCATGAGACAAATTGTGATTTGTGAATATGGGCTTTACACAATTTTATTGATAAAGAGAAAATAAATAAAGTAAAATATATAAGTTTAATTAAGGATATTTGAGGATTATATACTATAATGTAGAATATAGAAGTATAAAGACTGAATAATTATTGCAATAGTACAAGTATTATATCTGTAATATATATATATATATAATAAGTAAATCCTTCCAGCATATGGGGAGTCTTGTAACAATGAAAGTAAACACTGAGATAAAATAAATAGTTACCAATAATAATGAATTATTGATGCAAGGGTTAACTAGTGAGCATAATAACTCACTAGTTATTACTGGGGATAACTGATGTCATTAAATATTAAATACCCACATAGGTTAATATGTCAGATGTCAGTATTTTACTGTAAATTACACTGGGTGACAGAAGGATTGGCATCAAAACAAGCAGGATGGAAACAACTGGGATGGACGGGCATGAAAGAAGACAGAAAATGTGCATACATAGTTATTTAATGAAGTCGTGCCCAGTTGTACCTCGAGCTTGTGCTGTCATGTCTGCTGGCGTACGCTCTGCCTCCCTCTCTTTCATCTTTTGTCTTTTTGTGAGCTCGCTGCTGCTGACAGATGGTCCTTGGAGGGTTGTGTGGTCGTTGGTGGGGGTATGTGCAGCGTGCAGCGTGCAGCGTCACCTAATTGCTTTTGTTCTGTTATGTCGTAAATGGTTGTGGGGTGTTTGTCTCCTCCCACCCCACCCTCAGCACCACCCCCACTCCTGATGGTGTGGCTTCCAATGGCCAGTGGTCCTGTCTGGACTCGATCTGGACCGTGATATGTAAATTGTGTTTTCCTTTCCTTATTTTTTCATTTGCTTATGTGTCTGCTTCTTTGAATTGACTTTGAGTTTGAATTTCTGCTTACTGTTGTGCTCTAACAGTTTTGTATGTTATGTTATATCAGTTTGTATTTAATGTTACATTTGTATAGCAATAAAATAGTTTAATTGAAAAACAGTAGCTTTTGTTGATGTTCATCAGCGAGAGGTGCTTACTTCTCAGTTTCGGATACAGCAGATGAAGCAGTCTGAGTGAAATCCCTAAGTAGAATCAATGAAAAGTTCTAAAATTAAATGAACTTGAATTATTAAAAATGTGCCTTGGCTCTAATTATATTCTCATCATCTACTTGTAACTTGTAATCAAATCAATCTATGTACACTGCCCTTTCAGAAACAGCCCCTCATCTGCATTAACTGACTGGCTGGACAATCAGTGAATCCAAGAAGAAGCACGATATGGAGCATGAAAAGATGGCACTGCTGTGACACAGTGCCAGATAATATTTTTCACGGTGACTTGGAACTCGAATTTAACCTCTCATTCACAGGGGGCATGGGCACTGCTGCCTTTTTTATTTTCATTACTGGAGGAGTGTGTCTCTTTCGACTGAGAAACAGACAGCTCACTTGCTGGGATCTGGTTGTGTTTTGACCTCAGTGGCCTCCTCAGGGCCTCATTAGGCCAAGGATGACTGGTGTAACTGTGTTTGTGTCTTCCAGGGTGCCGCTGCCTCCAAGACCTGATGAATAATACAGTGATGACTGCAGTTAAAGTGCTGCTATTTAAGGGAGATTCTACTGTGTGCTGCTGGTATTAAGAATTAATATTTCATAGCTCATATCTTCCCATCTATCTCTATGTTTCCCATTCTCAACTGACTTAAGATTCATTTAATTCAATTCAAAACAAGACTTGGAGTTGAAATACCCTTAGAGGCTGCAATATTCATGACATACCACATTGCCAAAGTGTCAAATAGTACAAGTAATGCACAGTGTAAAAAGTTTTGCTCCTATTACCTCTGCCAAGGAAGTCATGTTTTAACCCATGTTTGTTAATTTGTATGTCAGCAGGATTAACAAGAAGTACTGAACTGATTTACAACAAACTTGGTGGAAGGATTAGGGCATGAGCCAAGGAAGTGTTGTATTTGTCCCCACTCACTGCCTTCAGTTGTAGGGTTGGTTAGGTGTAGGCATGATGAGTAATTATTTGTTAGGATATCTGGGTAAGCCAATCACAGGCAGGACAGGAGCAGGTATTTGCCCACTTCAGGTTGGGGAAAAAAACACGTCACACACAAATCCATTTAATTTTGGTGGGGATGTGGTTAAAGGGGAGGATCCTTTTTTTTTACCATTTTGCTTATTATTGTATTTTTAAACATTTTTGTCAGTTTGTCAGGGAATAATCAAACATATTTATATCACGTAGAAATGTTTATTGCAGTAGAACAGGTTGGTGTTTGGCAGACTACTTCATTCATTCTTTTTGTTTGGCCTTGGCAGAGGTATGTGCTCTGCTAAAACACATGTACACAGGACAGATCATGAAGTGACTGAAAAGGGTTCATCCCCCGGGAAGTATGAATGTATCCAGGAAACGTCATGCTTATCTGTGCATTTTATATTTCTTTTTTTTGTTTATTTCTTTTTTTAGCAAAAACAGAACATACCATTACACAAGAAACAGAGGACAAAATGGTCTATAAATGGGCTGTATTCGTATAGAGCTTTTCTAGTCTTTAAGACCACTCAAAGCACTTTACTCTACAGTTAATTGCCATTGACACACACACACATTCATACAGTGCATCTATGGGCAGCACTTTTTCTATGAGGGGCAATTTGGGGTTCTGTATGTTGCCAAAGGACACTTGGGCCCAGCCAATAAAAAGGAAGAAAGAGAAGCGGAAAAGGGAGAAAGAAAAGAAAAAACTGTGAACTGAGCGTAGGAAAGGAGAATAATGTGTCCTGCTGCTTTTCTCTACTAATTACACTATACAAAGTAATAATAATAAAAAGGAATAATAGTCATAAATTAGAAGGAAAAAAGTGAGGAACAAGGAAGCGGGAAAAGATCAGGGCACCATTAGTTCCAGAACAGGGCAGCAGGGTCAAACAGGTTATTGTTTCATTTGTAGTTATTGATTGAAATTTGAGTAGGTTTCGTGTATAGATTATAGCTGTTGTTTTTTTTACAATTTATGGTTCTTGTGTAGAAGAAGAAGATTTGATTAGATGGTGCCCTTTTTTTATGAATAATCTGGGGGCTAAACAACACTCAATGACATTGAGGCGTATCCTCAGTGAAACATGAATAAATTGTTTGAGTTTCCAAATATCCTCATCATGATCAATTTGCAGTTAAAGCATTTAACAAATGCTTGAAAACTAAATGCTTGAGCAATGCAGTCGATCTTTTGGTTAGTGTGGGATCAAGAACATCCAAAGAACACTTCATTAGGGTTCATCCTCTAGGTATTATGCATGAGCTCAATTGTATGTTATCTAGTACAACAGAAGAACTTGAAATGTCTAAGTTTCAGGAGAAGGTTATGAAGCACAAATGAGCTCAATACATGTTATGTTGACTATGCATGTCCTAACATTCTGAGTTCCTGCTTATGGAAATGGGATTGTTTTCTACTCTGTGCATCATAATCAGTGTGAGTGTGTTTTATTTCTCCCACACACTCTGCGCTTGTGTGTGCTCCATCTTATTTGTCTGGCTGCACAGTTTCGACTGCCAGAGGTGAATCTCTCCTTGTGTAATTTCCTCGACTATTAATAACACATCACACAGAACTCAAATAGTATTTATCCACCATATCACTATGTGTGTCTGTGTCACTGGCAGCACAGCATCATAGTGTAGAGATGATATTCAGAGATAGTAACTACCAGGTCTCAGTCTGATGGCCCACCACAGCATGACTCCGTCATTAAAGCCATTATATCATGGTACTGAGTCCAATTACCAGAGGCTCTCCGTTATTAACCTTAATGTAATTATGGTCTTGGACACTTCTCAGCATACAAACAGGTAGCAAATGGAAATGCAATAGTAAACAGTCAAATGGAAATAGTTGCATGACAATTGTTCACTTCTTCAATATATTAGACCCAGTTAAAACTGAATATGAGCAAAAAACTTTCTGCAACAGTTTCAGCACAAACTGAGCATTAAAACAATAGTCATGTTGGAGGCTGCAGCTTGCGATGCTGCTGAATTGCATCATGTTTTATTGTGTTGGGAAAGGTGTTTGGATTATTTTGTCCATCAATCTATATCATTGAGGGTAAGCTATATAGCAAGAACATCTCATTGTATAATGCATTACAATTCAACAGCACCACAAGCAACATCCCTCAGAATGATGATACAATAGAATCAACACCACTGAATCAACACTAATGAACATTATAACTTTCTTGAAGGATGATTTATTGCATAAACTGCATTAGTTCTAGCTATGTGTGCCAGATGTGCATCTACCTAGGTCAGAGATTGGGTGAAAGCTTGTCCTGAATGTGAATTTATTATTTTACCATTTGTTATAAGATGTTATTATTATGTTTTTATTATTCCAATTATTATTAATGGACTTGACTTCACATAAAACTAGGTAAACAAAAATAACCAAAGAATAGGAAAGAGGTGAGGGTGTGTGTGTGTGTATGTGTCTCCCACAGTCTCGACGTCCAGAGTTCAATATGTATACAAAGTCCGGTTCAGTCTCCCCGACAAACCCAACACACTTCATTTCACTCCAGTTCAAACAAAGAAAAACAGATGCAAAAAAATCTGTTCCAGGGATTTACCGCAGATCTTCATAAACCAACAACTCAGGAAAGTTAACAGAGAGAGAAGGGTCCATGTCGCTTCAATAACAACAGCGTTCCTATATACAATATGTTCAGGGCACTCATGGTACCATCGATGGTCAAGTCGGGCATAAGCTTGGGAGTGATTGGAAACATCCGCAGACACGCAACAGGCTGCACCTGCAGCTGTGACAGCATGCAGGATTGGTCACGGAGATGTGTGGCAGTTCCTTCTTTGCGTACCATGAACCAAAACTGGTCTGGACCGCGGGTTTTGGTTTTGGTTCGAGAATCGTTACAGGCATATTTACTACTTGACTTTGTATCCAGTCATGTCTAAATTATTCAGTGAACTCAGTCTGCCAGGATGTTAGAAATAGTGACATTAACGCCAAGTCGTCTAATGAATCCTATCCACTTTCCTATCATATTATATTTGTTCTATTATACTTGCCTAAACAACTATCCCCCAACGTAAGTAATGTATGGGAAGAGATTACCCAGCCCCAGTTCTTTATTTATTTATGTGTGTTGACCCAACAGTTGTCAAATCAAAGTATATCATGTCTAAACAAAACGAACTGAGCCACTATGTTAAAGTCAGTAACTCAGTGTAGCTACTGCTAAGTATAGCCCTGGTCTGACACTTTTAGGCTCTGGGTTTAGTGTAAATGGTGTAATTACAATTGGGCTTAGGTTTAGAAATGATGTAACCAGTGAAAGATCATCATATACCTGCGATTTCTCATGTCTGGGTTTATTTACTGAAGATAAGAGTTGGTGGCTGTGTCTTTAGATCATGTGTGAGTTAGCTGGAGGTGATCTCTAATAGAGGCTTTCACAGAGAGAGAGAGAGAGAGAGAGAGAGAGAGAGAGAGAGAGAGAGAGAGAGAGAGAGAGAGAGAGCAGGTTGATCTCTTAATGCTGCTTAGGCCAATCCTTTAGCACGCTTCCCAGGGCTAATCAAGCCACAAGGAGAGCATGAGTTAGCCAGAGGGAAACAAGGGTTTATCTGAGTACAGGAAGACTGTGCTAATCACTGTAATGTGGTTAGTTGAACTAGTATTGTTCTGCACAGGCTGCACCCGCACACAAAGAGTTGTGTTTTAAGGTGCAAACACCGTGATATTGGGTTTGATGGGTGACACATTAGATCTGAACAGGTTTGGGATTAATGACTCTGAAGAGTGGAAATTAAGGAATGATGATCCTTAACAGGGCTAATACATGGCAGTAGTTGTGTGGGGAACTGCTGACAACACAGTTTCAGCATGTTGGATGTTCCAAATTTGGGCAGGGGATGTTCCTGTCTTTTTTTATGTTTATTCTGAACTAAGTCAGCCATGACTGACATGTTTACCATAGTTAGAGAACAGTCTATGTTTCTTTACCCACCTCTTCCCCTATGGTTTTATCTACTACACTACTACACTGCATAGCTCTAGCGATGGTGCTCAGTTCAACACATTCATTATATGGATTACACTGGATACAAAATAAGAGGGTTCCGAGAGGACTAAATGTCTGCTTTTTTTTTTCTAGTGCCACTTGGAGATTTACATTTTTCGTTTTGAAACTATCAAATAGATTGCCATAGGATTTGTCCCATATATTGCAGGAATTCAAACAACCTGATGGTTTGATCCCCTTCCCTTTCATACAGCCTAACTTACTTACTTAAAGGTGCCAAAGGTGACCTGGATTTCTTTTGAGCTATTTGGGCAATATTCACTATCTTCCAACATGGGCCACTTTAGGTTCACATCAAAATAAAACCTTGCCTAGAGCTCCACATGTTTTGGGATATTTGGGTCACATTTGCTATTTTACAAGTGGGCCACTTTAGGCTCACATCCATTTTGTCCCAGCCACAAGAAGGCCAGAAGTGCTGCATCATTGTCTGAAGTGGCTGACATCCGCATGTTATCTGGGAGCACCACAAGTAGGTCAAAGTTTTCAAATTTCCAGTGAAATATATCAACATCAAGCGGATAGATGGCAAAAACGTTGATACAGACCGTCATGGTTCCCAGAGGATGTGTCATCATGACTCTGGATGGGTAGGGGATGTCCCCTGATTGCATAATTCAAATCTAAAGGTGCCTCACTCAACCAACTACACTGCACTGTCTACAATTACCAGCCAGATTAATGTGTTAACGATTAATGTGTATGTTCACATTCATATATTTTCAAAGATATTCTTCCCTTTATTGATAAGGCAGTGTCAGCGTGAAATGGGGAGAAAAATTAGTGAAGTCACCCAGCAAAGGTTTGAGAAGGAACCAAACCTGTGGTCGCTGCAGGAGGCCTCAAGCCTCTAACTTTACTGTTTAACCCCGCAACAAGAAAAGCTCTCAGAATACCCATGACTTAACTCTGAGTTGTTGGTCCTTCCTAACACTTTCATTTTGGGAATAGAGGGAACACTGTGGCTACTAGGGGAGCGTCAGCAATTCTTTAAACCAGCCCCATGGTGAATAATTAGCCGGTGTCAACCATGTATATTTGTAAACCCATTTATCAGTCAAACCTGAGTGTGTATTCTCGTCTGCGCTGGCCTCTTGTCAGCTAACAGACGAGGTGGCG